>NW_021167950.1:0-35978 GCF_004154835.1 Alternaria arborescens | reverse complement strand
TATATATGTATATATCAAGAAAATAATTATGGTTCACCTAATGAAGCTCTGAAACATCGCAAGGCTCGTGATGTAGAATATCAACGTTTACACAGCCTCCATAGGCAACTAGTTGACTCACCTTGACATGGTACTTACAAGGCGTCCAGTCGAGGAACCGACTGTGATTCAGCTTGTACACCGGAACCTTCAATTCAGTATTACCAAAAATGCCCCAGCTTCCGACACTACCACGGGAGCTCATCGACCACATCATCTCATCACTCATCGCCCTTTATGACCACGACCCAGCCCACCAATGGACATACCTACGCCACATAACGCGCCACCACAAAGCACATCTCGAGCAAAACTTCCTCAACTTTTGGGTTCCCAAGCTGTCATTCCAAATCGGTGACTATCACCGCTCACGGGCCTCTGCCGAATTTCAAGCTCTCAAACAACCTTGCAACAGTGCCTACTCAACGGCAGCCTGCTCCAACGCTTTCCATTCACACCTGCCAACAGCCTCACACACAAGTTTCTTGCCCTTATCGAGGTGCGCATGCTGCTTGAAGCCATTCCTTCGTTCGGGGCTCCAGGCTGCCGCATCTTTGCCGACATGCGACCAGAGCTTTACCGGAAGGAATGAGGATGCAGACATAATAACTTTCAAAGAGATGTGGGGTCTTAGTTTATCCGACGTGCCACAAGGCTGGCCTGAGGAAACCAGAAGATCAAACGACAGAAAGCCATGGGAGCAATTGGACTTGAACGTCATAGTGCGGTTCGGCCAAGGCACACTGAACAGAGGTTATACAAAAGGCGGTATGAGGAACGACATCATCATCCCCGGTTTCTCGCTCAATGTTGATACTTTGCCCTGGGAATTCTCGTTTGATTGGAAAGCGCTCTTTACCCGGCTCTTCACTGAAGAAACGGTCATGCGGACGTTTCGGGATAAGCTCCTCGATGCATTCGTCCCGACCTTGCAAGAAGAGAATTTGAGTCCAGAGTTGAGGAAATCAGCTATTCACCGTCACCTGCGTAATCACTTCTACGACCAGCGTAGGACTGTGCTTGCCGCTTACCGTTGGTACAAGTATTCTCCCAAACACAACGAACATGACAGTGCCAGATATCTTTGCAGCCCCGAACAAGGCCGTGGACGATTTGCTGGATTACATTCTGAAGGGCAGTGGGTCTGTGGGCATATTCGATGCGACCAACAGTACGCTGGCGCGACGACAGCAGATCATGGAGCGGATACGAGATCGTGCTGGACCAGAACTCAATGTTTTGTTCGTCAAGAGCGACCCTTTGACTTCACACCCTATGTTTACGGAGGCGGAGAGAAGCTTTACGGTGATCTATTCGAACATTTTGATGAGCTCGACATCGAAGAGAGTATGGTATTTCAAGTCCCCAATTGGGAGACTTTAGCTATACGCGACATATTGCAGCTGCGTGTAGGTGAAGACATGGTTGAAGTGCACTCCGTTCGGCCGGAGGATGTGTACGGATATTCTGATCAAATACATGGGTTCCTTTGTAAGGAGTACTTTGAGGGTCATTTCAAAGAAGGAGAGGAAAGGCATCCGGCCAGTGACGTAGTGCTCGAGAAGCGTTTGAGAGAGGATGGAGACCTGGATCTCGAGGCGTTTTGGCCTTGATAAGTAGAAAGATGATGCAACATATCGAGTAATAAGGAGATTACAGACTCTCTCTCTTTCCCTACACGTTATACTTATTGTGTCTAGCATACTGCGGTTAACATGGATGCCCGCATGCCATGGAATATTCTTGGGAGATCATTGGTTGAGCGAATATTGAACTAAAAGAGGGAGACGATCCACGTTACTGATCATTGACAGGGACAGGATAGTTGGTATCGATTTCGACGTCTGAAGTGTTTTTCCATTGGTGAAGTCCAAGTTACGACGTTGAGTTCCCAACGTAAGTGACAAGGTGAAAAGGATGCCACCAAGTACGACTTGTGATGCAGATAGGCCAGTAACATCAACATACAACGCGATGCTAAAACGTTGCTCGAACCGTTCTACCGGATTTCGAGCTGCGGAAGCATTGCTCATTGTGGGTCGGCTTGAACGGGGAAATCGTAGAACATGGGGCAAAGTATTTCGTGTACTTGTTTCGACGACAAGAGCGCCCAGACTGTGTTCTAATCGTTACAGCCGAGTTATGAGCGGTTGTAGCTAGAACTATTAGGAACTGGACAATGAGAGCTCGCTGCTTTGCTGAGGGATGCGCATTACGATCATGTCGATCTGAGGTTCTGTTGTATAGGCTGACCAAGATGCACCAGAAGGTGTTGCACCCACTAACGGTGGCGTATGACGGTACCAGATGAAGAAAGTGTCAGTCGTGTACGTACTTGACCATTGACAGACTGGTATCACCCGTCCGGGTAGCCGCTGGGTTGCTGGCTCTGCGTCGACTCGGATGAGAGCATGAGATGTGTGCGCTGAACCGTGACGATGTAACCACAACACCAAGATGCACTTCAACGAATTCCAACGTGACAGCTGTAGATAAGCGTCGCGAGCCCCCCGGCCGATGTCGGTAACTATACATCGAATGTAGTACAACCACCGTGCACCCTCCATTGTCTTCATCTAAATGAGCATGTTAATTCCGTGCTGTATAAGAGCGCGCTATCAGGAAGGAAATCTCCGAATGTTCGACAGCATAGGCGGGTCGGCATAGTCCGGTCGTTGGGTGTGACGAGTAGGACGGGTACCCCGTAAGGCTGAACTGTGTATGCGTGCGTTGCTCGAAGTAGAACAGAAGCAAATATTGGCGTCTCTTGGGTCATCTCGTACCTAAGGGTCAGCAAGCGAATAAAGCGCTGACATCTGGGCCTGCGTCCTTTTGTTCGTCACTCTACGTGTGTGTAGCTTCCGCCACCAGATCTGAGACAGAGCGGGAGGCTTCGTCGCACGAGGTCGCTGCGCACCAATGTAGTGCCCCAGGGGCTTCATGATCTACGATCTACCACAGTCTATAATCTATTCGCTATATCCGGGACGGTCGGGATAGTGATGAGTTTGGGTAAGAGGTCAAGAGTGACGAAGTACAGGAACAGCATACTCGTGACTCAGCTCACGCTGGGACGAGAACCAGTCTGTCGGTAGCAGTACAGTGCTAGTAATGACGGTGATGGTGGGTCTCATGGCTATTGTAAAGGTTATGCAGCCGTCTGTAGCGGCTGGGAATATCGTCCTCAAAAGGCCTGGAGTCACATGATGAAAGCCAATAGGGTGGGTCGGATTTCCGAACGGCAATGCTTACTGCAGGTTGACGTATGAGCGGCCAGTCGGGCATCGATGGTGTAGCTCGACTAGCTTACCCACACAGCAAGCGCCAAATGCAAAATCTGTAGTAGTTGTTTCAGCCCGATCTGTCTCAGTAGCCTGCAGTAGACATGGTCGTGATCTCAATTCACATCAAAGGCATGGCTGTTGGCGCGTCTGGACCATGTTGCGCGCGACTTGCACGTGCCTTGCAGCACCAAGTGCGGGAAAGGCGAAGAGGGGAACACAAGCGTCATGAATAGTTTGCAACGATGTCGGTTCCTGCAAGTGTCGCCCGTTTGGGTCTAAAGGCGAGTGTGCAACCCGCACCGAGCAGTGGTTCACACCGGCCAGTGGGCCCTTGACATGCTCGGACAGCGGTGTCGTTGACTTGGACCGCTTCCGCTTGTCGCAGCAGCCGGTCAAGATGGAAGGGGCACAAACGGTGGAGTGGCACTTGACGAGACGAGAATGGCATGGTGAGGTTAAGGGCTGGGCGGCTGTGAGAGGATATGCACCACAATAACACGCCACGCCTCTGGGTCGCCCGGACATTCGGCTGTAGACGAAGAGGGGGGCGCCAGGACCAGGGCGTGAGAGAACATCAGCTGCCCTCCAAGTGGAGCTGCAGGCCACGAGGGCGTGGCCGGGGCCTCGACAATAATGACGATGGGCTGGATGCAGCAAAACGAGGCGGCAGTGGGATTTGGTTTTGCTGCAAGCTGCAAGGGTGAGAGGGCAAAGTTTGAAAAAGACATGTTGTTGAGTCGGACTTGAGCCTCTGCAACGCCAGTCGGAAGACTTTTTGCGGCTACGGACCCCTGTACTCGCGAATGTCATGGTACGTCGTCGTCGAATGTGCGGCGGCGGCGGCGGCTTTGATTGACGGGCTGTGGTGCAAACAAAGACAAGGTTGTGGTTGCTCGAACTGCGTGCTGCATGAAATTGCTGCCGCGGGCGCTCAGGCGTCCGCAGCATGGAATTGGCTGACGTTGTCGAGCATTCGCGGAGTGTTGAGGGAGACTCGCTAGAGGCGTCGTGGGCCCTGTGGATAGGGTTTTGCTCAGGCCATGGTAACGGCCTCAATGGGCTGCCAACGTCTCAATGGGAACGGTTGTCGCATGTCAAACGGAGCATCAGAGGCAGCTACTCACTAATGGGCGCGCGCAACCTATCGCTGGCGAGCCATTCGGGACTCGTACTGCCAGGTTGGTATAAGCATGGCAAGCTCCAGCGATGATTGGAGTGCGTCTCAGCCACGCGCCAGCGAGCAAGTGGGTGCAGCTCATTTCAGGCGGCATGACGGCGTGCTGGGAAGAAATCTGATGCCTCACGTGCAGGCCGGCGTCCGCAGCTGCAGACGCAATGGTCATGTTGAATGTTCGTGGTGTCGTCTGTTAGAGTCTGGCTGGGCCAGCAGTGATAAACACGTCTGATGTCGTGTGTGCCAGAGCGAAGCCGCGACTGCTGACGCCTCTGTTTCAAGCAACAACGATCCGCAGGCTCCTGCCTCCGCAATACACCAGCAGCCTTGTGTACCTAATCTAAGGCTCCACGAGCATTTCTCATCTGCATTGCATCCCATCCCGCCGACTTGCTGCAGGTCCATAATTCCTGCACCGGGCCACTACCGTACGCTCAAGGTCTGCCAGCTTAGACGCCGCTCGACTGGCCTGCGCTGACAAGTACGTGAATTGCAGGCCTTCTGATCACGTTGGCACCCAATTTCGCACTAGCAGTGCCCCGCCCTTAATCCCCAGCACTGCCGTCACTCAACCCCATCGTCGCCTTTCCTCGCACCTTTACAAGCTCTCCATCTCCGCCGTCAATTATCCTTCACCCTCCCCTTCCCACCTGCTGCTGTGACCTTTGCCCGACCATCGTTGCTGAGCGGCCCCCCTGCGCCTTCCTTGTTCCTTAGCTCCGTCAGCCACAAGAAGCGTCACCTGGTACTGCACAGACGGCACGCGGGACCACGCCCTCTTGACACTCGACCTCGCGCCTACAACCTTATCCACTACGCCTCTGCTCCGCCAAACTCGACTCTGCACCCACCCCCTTGCTCCCAACACCAAAGCCTGCTCCCCACCAGCAATCCGCGCATCGCTTGCGGACCCCCTCCCTCACGCATAACCCCAAACAATGAGCCAGAACCGGCCATCGGCCTTCTCATCGCTAAGAATGGGTGGTCAGTCTCCCCCTTGCACCTACGGCGTAATTGATGTCATGCTCACAATCCCACAGAAGTTATCCGCGAAAAGGTCCAGGACGGCCTGACCGGCGACTACAAAGACCTCGCATACACGCAGTGCAAGATTGTCGGCAACGGCTCTTTCGGCGTAGTCTTCCAGACGAAGCTGTCGCCCAGTGGTGAAGATGCGGCCATCAAGCGTGTCCTGCAAGACAAGCGCTTCAAGGTGCGTTTGCGCGACACACGCCAAAATACACAGCCTCAGCTGACCTCCCCAACAGAACCGCGAACTCCAGATCATGCGCATTGTCCGACATCCCAACATTGTCGAGCTCAAGGCCTTCTTCTACAACAATGGCGAGCGGGTATGTGTCTGCAAGCAAGCGCGTGCGTGCATTTCGTGTAGCTAACCGTTTCAGCCACAGAAAGACGAGGTGTACCTGAATCTCGTGCTCGAGTTTGTTCCTGAGACCGTGTACCGTGCTTCGCGCTACTTCAACAAGATGAAGTCGGTTATGCCCATCCTCGAAGTCAAGCTGTACATCTACCAGCTCTTCCGCTCGCTCGCCTACATTCACTCGCAGGGTATCTGCCACAGGGACATTAAGCCCCAAAACCTACTGCTAGACCCTTCAACCGGAGTCCTCAAGCTCTGCGATTTCGGAAGTGCAAAGATCCTAGTCGAGAACGAGCCGAACGTGTCCTACATCTGCTCCAGGTACTACCGCGCGCCTGAGCTGATTTTTGGAGCCACAAACTACACCACCAAGATCGGTACGTTGGTTTTGTTGTAACTGGAAGTAGCCACATGCTAATCTTCTGCAGATGTGTGGTCCACAGGTTGCGTCATGGCAGAGTTGATGCTTGGACAGCCATTGTTCCCGGGCGAGTCGGGTATTGACCAGCTCGTAGAGATCATCAAGGTCTTGGGAACGCCTACCCGAGACCAGATCCGCACCATGAACCCCAACTACATGGAGCACAAGTTCCCGCAGATTAAGCCTCATCCGTTCAGTAAGGTATGTGGAGCAATTTGTCGCCAGCCGCTGCGTACATCCACTTACATTCACTAGGTGTTCCGAAAGGCTGATCCCAACGCGATCGACCTGATCTCCAAACTGCTCGAGTACACGCCTACCCAGCGTCTTTCCGCTATTGATGCCATGGTACACCCCTTCTTCGATGAGTTGAGGGATCCAAACACACGCTTGCCAGACTCGCGTCACCCCAACGGAGCGACTCGTGATCTGCCTGAGCTGTACAACTTTACTCACCACGGTATGTCTTAGTGAACCTGCGACAGGCACAGAGTCTAACTAGTCTAGAACTTTCCATTGCTCCTCACCTCAACAATCAGCTGGTACCGCAGCACATCCGCGCGACACTGGCCGCACGTGGCCTCGACTTCGAATCGCCGAACTTCAAGCCATTAACGCGGGATCAGATGATAGCAAGGCTAGATTAAGCCCCTGCTATCACGCGAAACGATACAATTCATTCATGCGGCGGCTTCTGATCCTCTCTGGGCCTAAGCACAAAGCTTTTCCGTCCGGAGAGATGCAAAATGGAGTCTCAAATGGGCGTCGGTTTTATCAGGTGTATACTACGAGGAGCACACCCTTTCCTGCTTTATCTGAGCGCGTCTGAAATGATACCGACATTCACCTTTACAAAGAATGACCTGGCTTGCTTTTCTTTTGGTGGCCAATGGCCTGCCCGTTTACGCGAAATGATCATGGACCGGCACCGCAAATGATGTTCCTCGATCCCCTTTTGAGATGACGAATGGGCGCAGAAGGTTGCAACTATGACGGAAATGGGGAACGGGCAAAATCCGGACATGCATTGAGTATGGGATACAGGGAGAGGATTCCACTCATCCGATTTCCGACGCTTTAACAGTGGTTACGATGCGTCACCTGGGTTGCATGCGGGAGTTTTCTTTTTGTTCAAGATGAGTTCGGCGGGCTGCACATCGGGCGATGAAGCTTTTATGAACTTGGGAAATGCTATTCCTGTAATGGGGACCATGCAGGCTGGACAAAGGATGACCAGTCTGGGCAAGCACTAGAGCAAGGCACTGCACTTTTGCAGCGGAACGAATGTCTACCGGACAATGACTATGATGCCATTCGCCCACCTCTCAGCATACTTTCTAGAACGAAGACTTCTTTCATGTTCCTTCATGTATATTGGATTGTGTGACATCTAAGTGATGCATTTTGCGTGATCGAAGTGACGCATATTTCCTGGTAATTGCAGTATCAAATACTCCAAGAACCTGAACATCCTTCGACAGACATGTGAAGAAGTAGAATTGTGTGTTTATCACCTCATGCTTTACATGAAGTCGCAATATATGTAGCTCTAATGTTGTACGCAGCTTGCCTTTACTCGAAGTTTCACCTTGATGACTCTCTCTCTTACTGTCCCGTACATAGGACGTTGTTCAAATCTTCCCCCGCAACCTTTGCATAAAGTGCCACACAATCGGCTTGTCAAATACGCCACCAGGTAACGGTCAATACAAGACAAGCTACGAACAATACCAAGATGATTGACTTGAATGTGAATACCGAGTTCATCTCGCCAGATCGGATGGCTATGCTCAAGTTGACAGATGGAGAAACGCAGCTAGACTTACCCCAGGACCTGTCACCCTTCAATGATTCGTCGATGGACGTCGACGTCGACGGTGCATGGACCGAGCGCCAAGGTACGGGCGCAGATGCCGCTAACCCTTTCGATACGCAAGCTCCAGCGCGCCATCTCGACGATTCACTATCGCGAACCATCCGCCAACATCGCAATCGAACCGCCCCATTCCGAAAACGCACATTTGATCACCGACGTGGTGACTTGTATCCACCGCATAGGCCTGTAAACTGCGACCGCGCCGACTCTCGCGCCGACCGTGCCTGTATTCCATTGCATCAGAGGGAAGATTCTCCGGAAACGTTAGAAGAAAAGGCACGCGCAATCTTGGTCGCGGACATGGCGGACGCAGACTTCAAGGAAGAGCGCGAGGACAGGCGCGAGGACCGACGTGACGACAGGCGCGACCGTGGAAACTATCGAGGAAACAACAAGCGTCGTCGTGATGGTGAGTACACATGCATCCTCTCCCAAACGAATGCGCAAGCTGCTTATGTGGTGTGGACGACTTGTTGATTCTATCGCTATCATGGCTTTCTATATGCACATGGAATCCGTCCTCACTATCTTGCTTTGGGGCGTGGTCAATTACCTATTTCTACGATACTTACAGCGTCCCGCAGATGACAACGACAATCACTACCGTGGTGATGACCGTCGCGGACCCCAGCGCCGCCGTAACGACGATGGCCCTCGTCGCCGATACGAAGAACCGCCGTTCCCCAAACTGCGTAGACTGCTCTTGAACATTGCAAGCTCCACCAAGCTACCCCAGGACGAGGCTATCGAGATCGCAAAGTTCTTTGGAGAGCACTTTGACGACGAGCGTCTTCGCTCCGACTTCTTCGATGTCTTTGTACAGCTGTAAGCACCATCAGTTTGTCCTGAATTGCCCATCTCACTAACTGCCATAGTATCATCGAGCAGCCCTTCAAAATCCCATTCGTCGCAGCCGTCGCCTACTACGCCAACGATGTTAACTCACAAATCACTATCGAGGCCATGAAGCGCGTCGGAGACCGGGCACAAGAAGCGCTGAACGCCGGCGAGTGGAAAGAGTTCAAGCTGCTTCTGAGGTTCTTCGCTTGCCTTCAGTCACTCTACGAGGAAGACGGTGTCTTCACTTTCCTTGGACAGCTCTTCGACACAGTCGTTGATCTCCAGAGTGCCAACGAGAACGATGTAAGAGCTACATGCGTTTAGCTATCACACCTACTGACATTACTAGGTTGTCGGTATTGAACTGGTCAAGATCATTCTTCTTACCATTCCTTACGCCATCGTCGCTGGAGGAGAGCGTTTCCACGAGCAAGCACAACAGCTATTGAAGAACACTGGCATAGTAGCAAGCAACGCGGTTCCCATTGAAAGCCTCATTCACTCCTACGTCGGCGATTTCGAATCGAAGCCAGTTGACCACCACAGCGTTATTGGCCTACTTCAAGCACAGCTATCAGTTGAGGTCGAGTCTGGCTTTGAACTAAGGTGCATTCCACGTATCGACAAGGACGCTCTACGTAGGATGAACACTGAGGAAGACGCTCTCCCCACGGCCCCTCAGACTCACGCCTTTCCTACTTTCACCATCCCATCGCCAGTCAACCCTGGCCCGCGGCCGGTCTTCCCAGAGGCATACTTTTCCTTGTTCGCCGATCAGGAAGTTGACACTGTGCCCAAGACCACAGACATCGCGTCATCGCTCGTTCGAGATGCCATCGTTGACACCATCAACCAGCTTGACTTTAACCGTGAAATGGTCGCAAAGTTCCTTGTGGACGTCGATTGCTACTGGTCCGTTGACATTTTCGCGAAGCGTGGCTCGCCCTTTGACAAGTTCCGTGAGTTGGTTGGCGACAAGGTTCAATACAAGTCGGAGGACATGATCATTGACGCCATCTTTTCGCAACTGTTCAAGCTGCCCAGTGCAGAACACAAGCTCGTCTACTACCACGCACTTATCACACAGTGCTGCAAGGTCGCGCCCGCTGCGATCGCGCCCTCCCTTGGACGTGCTATCCGTACCATCTACAAGAACTTGCCTATGATGGATCTGGAGCTAGGCTACCGATTCCTCGACTGGTTCTCGCACCATCTCAGCAACTTCGAATTTAGGTGGAGATGGACGGAATGGCTGGAGGACCTTGAGCTCTCAAACCTGCACCCCAAGAAGGCTTTCATTCTTGCGACCTTGGACAAGGAGATACGGTTGTCCTTTGCCAAGCGCATTCGATCGACGCTGCCAGAGCCCATGCACTCTATGATTCCCGAGCGACTAGACGCAGACAACAGTCCCGACTTCAAATACGACAACCAACGTATGTATGCTTCGCATTTTGAATTGTTCTTCACTAACAGCGCATTCAGAAACCCCCTACGCTACCGAAGGTCAGACTCTTCTCAGCCAACTGAGGAAGAAGGCTACAGCCGAGGAGATTCAGGTCACCATTGACACGATTCACGAGAAGGCTCTCGAACAAGGCGTCACTGAGGTTCTCGTGCCCTCGACCGATGCTTTCGTCACCGCCATCTGCCGACTAGGAGCGAAGTCGCTTTCCCACGTTCTATCCTGCATTGAACGCGGCAAAGACCGCCTACTCGAGCTCTCACAGAACGAGGTCGCGCGTCGCCAGATTGTTGCCAGCGTCGTCGAGTACTGGAAAGACCAGCCCGGTGTTGCAGTCCGCATCATCGATATTCTGCTCAACTATACTATTCTTGCGCCGATGACTGTCGTTCAGTGGGTGTTTGGTAGCCACATGGGAGCTGGCGAGGCGTTGACAGAGAGCTGGGTCTTCGAGATGGTCAGCAATACCGTCGCCAAGGTGACTAACCGCAATCGTCAAATTGCATCCGCCCGCCTCCAGAAGGGTCTTCCTCAAGAACAGATCGAGATGGTCGAGGCTACGCTGGCTAAGGACCGTGACAACGCCCGCGAACTGTTCAAGTACATTGAAGACTCTATGCGTGGCGTCGCTGAAGGTTCTGCTGATACCCTGGTTGAGAAGTCATCGAATGGCGCGCTCACGGAAGAGGAGGTCGAACTCATCAAGGCTTGGGGCAAGCGCTGGCACACAGTCTTCATCCGCAAGGCACAGGTCGAGGAGTCTGTTGTTGGTGAGGAGGCGGTCGAGGCGCGCATTCGTCTTCTCGCTGCGGAGCCTGATGTCGTTGCCGAGAGCATGGAGCAGGATGGTGATGGTGTTGCCGAGGCTACTAATGGGGAGGCGCAGATGAGCCTTGCTTAGAAGCGAGGCAATGTGTTCAGAGGCAAGGGTGGGAAGTTGAGTCCGAAAATTAACAGATTGAAGTTTTCGATCCTTGAGCCCGGAGTCGGGGATATTACAAAAGCATAAGGATAGCGGGCTTGCATTCTAGAATGTGTGTGTTGATGGACATGATCTTTCGGAGATGGCATGCACGTAGGGGTTTCTTTCGATTGACTTCACATGGGCATCAAGTTCGCTCGATAGTGTACAACATATCTCAAAAATGGGTATTTTTGTGAAAACTCCAAAGAGAATCTCGTTTTGTAGCTTGTGAGGTTGTTCTGTGACGTGGTCAGGCGAGATGATTAAGTGCCTCTTTTCTTACCATTTGCATCAGGTTACGTGACAATCTACATTACCCACTCACAATGGGCGGTCTCGTGGAAACTCGCAAAAGGACTTTGTGTTGCGGCTTCGAGATTCTTCTATGACGAATTGTTGTTTAGCATAGTTTGACCAGTAAGGAAACAGGGGCGCTTTTTGCTTATCCGCGTCTACGGGATCACGTTGATCGATCGCCGCATCTGTGTTCTGGAGATTGATGCGAGTGACTGAGGCTCTCCTGTCACCCTGCAAACGTGTATCGTAGGTGGCATGTCTAATACCGCAATACCATCTCATCTCCGTGACCATTCGTGCGACCCGTCGGAATGAACGGATAATGCATGCACGGTGACAGCTAGCGCTGGCCAGCATGCATCAGCGCACAGGGCACTCCATCGTCATGTGAAAGAAGGCTTGCTCCGAGAACCCTGCAAATCATCGCGCGGCATACAGCTAACGCCGACAAGCCAACCCGCGCCAACCCAACCCAAAGCTGCGAGTTTCGTAGCACCGCCGAAACCCAGCCTTTTTGCACAGCTTCCTGGGCAAAGAAACACCATGGTGTCACCGTCCTGTATTCCTCGTCGCATATAGTTTATCCCCTCGTTGCGTTCGATAGAGAAAGTGGACGCTGTACTGTACATATAGCTCTTTGTCGATCACGATACGAAACGAAGCGCAACGGAACGAAGACGAATCCTCTCCCCACGAGTCAACGAGATTCCGCCGCCCCGACCATCGTGTGTAGATCCACAACTACCGTTCCTACTCCCGCAGACACATCTCTTGCTTTGGACGCCAGCAAGCGCATTCCCGAGTCCATACTTTACGATATCGCGCCATGCATATACCACCCAGCCACACAGTCGCTGCTGGCACAGCGACGCCCATACAGAGCCTAATATCCACACCACTACCAACACCATACAATGCCTTATCCTGGATATCGAAAGAGCACGGGGGAGGCGGAGGCGGTAGTTATACAGAAAACTGGAGCAGTCTGATTGGCATCATTACCGCGATAATAGGCAATGTGCTTATATCGTTTGCGCTGAATATGCAACGATACGCGCACATCCGGCTAGACAGGGAGTTCCAGGAGAGACAACGGGAGAGGAAGAGGAGGAAGAGGGAAGCCGAGGTGATGGGCAGTGATGGTGGGGCGGGGAGGTTGGCAGAGGAGGTGCAGAAGATGGGGTTAGCACGGAGGCAGAATGGCAGCGAGGATATGGTCGAGTCAAGGAGGAGAAGAAGAAGTAATGGACAGAATGGAGATCAAGAGGATACCTTTGAGGCATCTGAGAACGATCCGTTGATTCCGAGGCCGAGCGTGCAAAGAGAGGATAGCGCTGAGTCGGGCAAGCAGGAACAAGCTTTCAAGCAGACGTCGTATCTCAAATCGCCGTATTGGTGGTTCGGCATTATCCTCATGACTGTTGGCGAAGCGGGGAATTTCCTGGCGTATGGATTCGCGCCCGCGTCTATTGTCTCTCCCCTGGGTGTCGTCGCGCTCATTTCGAACTGCATCATTGCGCCTTTTATGCTGAAAGAGCCTTTTCGCAAGAGGGATGCGCTGGGTGTTATTATCGCTGTTGGAGGCGCGGTTACGGTCGTGCTGTCGGCGAATGATAATAATCCTAAACTCGGCCCTGGTGAGATTTGGGATCTGATAAGACGATGGGAGTTTGAGACGTATTTGGGAATTACGGTGGGCGTTATTGCTGTGTTGATGGTTGCTAGTAACCGCTATGGGGAGAAGAATATCTTGATTGATCTGGGACTTGTGGGACTTTTTGGTATGTTCAAGTCAATGTGTTTTGTAACCAACTGCTAACCTATGTCTAGGCGGATATACAGCTTTGTCAACCAAGGGCGTTGCCTCACTTCTCTCATACACGCTCTGGCGTGCCATCACGTTTCCAGTCTTCTATCTGCTAGTTGCCATCCTCGTCGGCACAGCCGTCATGCAGATCAAATACGTCAATCGCGCTCTCCAGCGCTTCGACGCCACACAAGTCATCCCCGTCCAATTCGTCCTCTTCACCCTCTCCGTCATCGGCGGATCAGCAGTCCTCTACCGCGACTTCGAGCGCACCTCGGGAGAAGACGCTGGAAAGTTCGTTGGCGGATGCGCTCTAACCTTCTTCGGCGTCTGGCTTATCACCAGCGGCCGCCCATCCCACCACGATGACGACGACGACGACGAAGACCACGACCCAGAGCCAGAAGATGCGATTCACCTAGCCGGCGAGGTCTACGCCGACGGTACATCCGAACCAAGCGAACAAGTCTCGCGCCGTCCTTCAACAACACGAGCACTATCCCCACCCATCGACACGTCACGTGCTTACCAAGACGACCAAGACACTCGCCCCTCAACCCCAAACATCACACTCACCCCCACCGACCCCGTCACACCACCAAACCCCTCTTCCCGCCCCGCAACCGCAGACATCATCTCTTCCCTCGTCGCAAACCCCTGGTCCGCCCCCAACGAACCCACCTACCGCGCCCCACCCTTGAACAGACACACGTCCACGCCCGTCCTCCCATCCGAAGCCGCACCCCCAACCGCACCCCTCGTCTCCGTCTCAGATACTGATCTCCCCGCACCACCACCACCCCGCACGCCAACGCGGGGCAAGAGCCAAAACGAAGTCCCGACTACGCCTGGCTCTGGACTACGCAGGTTGCGCACGGGCGATCGTGTGCAGAGTGCAAGGAATAGTATTGTGGGGGGTCCTTTGCTGGCGAGTCCGCTGAGTACGAGTTTGAGTACTATGGTGCAGGATCTTAAACGGGGGAATTCGGTCAGGAGGCGGGAGAGTTTGCTTGCTTTGGGCGCTGGTGGTATTAGGAATGTGGAGAGAGGAGATGGTGGGGAGGATGGAGCCGGAATGGGAATGGGGTTGGGTGGTGAGCCGTTGAGTAGACGGAGGACGAGGGATAGTGCTGCTGGTGGGGAGGAGGGGAGTAGGACGCCTGTTGGTGGGAGGAGAGTAGGTAGAGGGAGGAGCTTGAGTGCGCTTAGTACGTTGAGTGGGCTTTGGAGGGGGATTAGGGGACAGGGGAGTAGAGAGGATTTGAGGGAGGAGGAGGGGAGAAGGGAGGGCGGCGCTGACGGGCTTTAGATGGGGAGATTGTTGTTCATCTATAGACTTTAGTCAACGTTACTATTTATGTCTTGTTTTGTGTATGCGTCTTGGCTTTATAGGTATAAAGACGCAGCCATGCAAGGCACCAGAGGAATCATCCCATTCATTACATAATATCCCTACATTCGACTTATATTTCTTGACGATGAGGACGTCTTGGCTCTTGTTCGTCTTCGCTTTTTGCACGACCAGTTACTCCCAAGGCACCCAGCAAATTCTTGGCTCACTGGATCTTCTCGGAAACTCATACAAGTGCAAGAATGGTCAGTCCACCTGCTTCGAAAACCACGCTGAAAAGGTAACCGAATGCTAGGTGTGAAGCCGTCTTTTGAATGTACCGACAATTCAGCATAGCCGAATTGCAACTGTGCCTGCGCTTGTTCCAACGGCCTTTTCTTCAACCGAACTCTATCTGCGGTCCCCACGAGCGGCTTTCTCGCTGGTTCCGATACTCACAATGCAGACAGGGATGAATGTCTGCAGCGCGAGCAAGATTACAAACATTCGCTGACTGCGCAATCGACACTGATCGACCAAATGACGGCTGACCTCGACAACGAAAAACAGGCTCATTCGGTCGGTATGGCAACCTTGCAGTCTCAATGCGATGCGCAGGAACAAGCACATACCACCCGTCAGAACGAACTAGAGGCTCAGTTGAAAACCGCTCAACAAGCGCTCGAAGCAGCTCGCAACAACCAAACTGCGATCGTAGAAGAATGGATGAGCAAACCTTTTGCGTGGCATGGTTGATACCAGGATGTTATCAACAAACGAGTGTTATCTGATGTCTATGTGCTCGATAGTAGCATGACATCTTCGAAATGCTCCAGGATCTGTCAAGGTCATCGCTATCATGGTACCGAGATTGGTAAAGAGTGCTTTTGTGGGAACACTATGAATAGTAATCCTGCTCGAGTTTCTTCGGCAGGCTACATGACCGCGTGTGGAGGTAACCCTAAAGAACAGTGTGGAGGTAATCTGAAAGTTAATATCTTTACAAAGAATTCGTAGGCACTACTCTCAATGTAACAAGACATGAGGTTGTATCGCCCAGTACTCTGTACCTAGGTTGCCTGTATCTCGATATGTATGCTTTTTTCTAGGAGAAAAAGGTGCACTACACCTGCTTATAGGAAGCGCCATGCTCTGTTAATTTGATGGACGTGCTGGTGACAAGACGCAGGCACAACGCTATTGAGTTATACTACATTTTTTCACGGTAGAAGTGTATCCTCAATCACCTGGCTTCAGTAACAAAGCAATAATCCATCCTGCGTTGCACAGGTTGTTTGTCGTATCGCTGAGTTTTGGTGAGCAACTGACATCACTAAAGACACTTCATAATGCAGCGAGTTGAGATCTTATCGCAGGCCTGCTCCGGATATACTGTGTAGCAAATCACAGGCTGAAGGATGTGCGCCACCCACACCAAGAGGTGCTGCGGGGCAACGACAGCGCTTACCTAGGCAGAATCATCCTTCTTACTCCCCATTTCCCTCATCTCAGATTTTCTACGGTCACGGTCTGCTCAAAATATCTTCCGTCTGATTGCTGGCATCCCATAAATTCTTTCAGTCGCACGCATCGTGAGTCTCAGCCTTCCAGGAGGTCCACCTCGATTTCGAATGCGCAGCTGTTCCATCCCGTAACAGTAGGTATTATGGTACTCGGAGTCCTCACATGAAATTTACAGTGATACATATGTAAAGCTCCTGTTGTTCTTACCAGCAGACCCGCCTCACCCACGATTCCGACATGGACCCTTTAAGTATCACAGCCAGTCTCATAACCACTGCTCAAATTGCTGGCGAGGTACAAGCCCTTCTGGACACTTCAGAAGAACCTTCAACAGCGCTCTCTGAAATCCGCTCTCAAATCGATGGTCTGCGAAATGTGTTAGATGTCCTGGCGCATTATATCATGCGGGCCGATCGAGCCATGTTCTCGTCTCAAGCGATAGACTCCATGCAACCTGTACTTCTGAAACTATCGGAGATTCTGCAAAAATTCCTGAAAACCTGTCAGCAAGGCTATTTAGCAGAGTCAAAAAAGCCAATCAGAAGGATCATACGCAGTCAGGATGAATCATCTCTTCGAGAGATCATCGAGAAGCTGGATCGCCAAAAAAGTTTGCTACAAGATAGAGTAGTATTCGAATACGAAAGGGAAAAGGTTATATCTGCGCATCTTGGGGATGACCATGTCTTGTAAGCCGGTCACAGGTGCATCCTACACAACGATTTTTGCTTACGATTGAGAAAGAAACCCTGACAGACAGCCACAGAACGTGGATAAGCAACATGGAACCATGGTACCTGAGGACGAGATGGTCACGGATAAACGGATAATTGAAGGCTACGTCGAGAAATTGGATTGCACGCAAAAGCGCTATTTCAGCAAGATTTTTTTCGAGAGTGCAATTACATACCAGATTCGCCTGAGCGCAGCTCATAATAAGAATTTCAATGGCAATATTCCAATAGCAGAGTTCGACGAAACACTCCTGGAGGCCGCCAACCCACAAAGTATCCTTTTTCCGACGTCAGATCTAACACTAAACTTCAAAGATCTGGAAATCGTACTATGCGAAGCGTCGAAATCATCCAACACAATACCAATTGAACGGGAAGTGTTTGTGAAGATAATGGAAGGGTTAGCAATACCAACAGGAATTTACCAAGCACTTCTGACGGGCACACCAAAATCGGTATTTTACACAGCGAGCGAGCACAAGGGCTTTGTGCTTCGAACACCAGTCTCTGGTTCAGAAAACTGGACACTTGCTTTTTCCTGGTCCTGGTATAAAGGAAGACTTAGTTTGCGAGGGATCATTCTCGGTCCACAGGGAACCGAAAAGTCTCGACTGGCAATGCATCTCGGAGATCATTTGGCAGATTCAGCACATGAGATGAACGTTCCAATCATTCTATGCGAGATGCTGATCGAGAGTGACTCAATTGGAGTCAAAACGCACGCTTCGGATCTCTATCAAGTAGAATTACGTACGAACTTCCATGGTTATCCGCTGTCGTCCGATGGTCCTAGTCAGCTTGGGAAAACGCCAGAGAAGGATTTCGAAGATATGACAAGGAGTTTAAACATCATTATCTCTCGATTCGCATTTCACGAAATGCGTATCCACGCTAACGCCGTTTTCGTCGACCAGATACTGGGCCATTTCGGCACCGGGAAACCGCGCTCTGGTTGGACTTCAGAATTGACCCCGGTAATAAAGTCTTTGGAGAACAGGCTCAATCATCTACAGACGGAACAGCGTGCCTTGTTACTTGAGATCTCGTGCAACCAGAAAATTGCGCAAAGTCAGCTACAGATAGTCTACAATCTCATCGCGCAGCGCGACAACAAAGACAGTCTGGCTATGGCTGAGTTACAGACCGAACTAGCGAGGATACAAACTATAATCGCGAACACTACCAAGGAAGATAGTTACGCTATGCGCACTATTGCAATAATGAGTATCATATTCCTTCCTGGCACATTTGTGTCATCTTTCTTCTCCATGGATATGTTCGACTGGCAAGCTCTAAAAGGGGCTTCTGTAGTCTCGTACCGCTTCTGGATATACTGGGCTGTAACTGCACCTCTGACAGTCGTGGTGGTCTCAGTTTGGTTCCTCTGGTTACGAACGCATAACAAACATGAAGTCGATGGCCAAAAAGATAGCACCCTGGCTGCTTCTTCCTCCAACTCAATTGTAAAATCAGATCCGAACGGTGCTGGAAAGCAGTCCTGGTTTCGTCGTCGGAGGGCAAGAGTGCTTGCAAAGGATGAGGAGAAGCATGCGGTCGATGCAATTCGAATAGTACACCAATCTTTTGCTGCTGAACCGATTGAGTCAAGAGTCAGAACTAGAACTCCAACAGCTCAAATTCAAAGACGGGGAACGGTATTGGCAGGGCCAGTAAGATGATGACCAACCAGAGCATTTAACGAGTCGTACAATGGGAAAGCGTCTTCTCGCTCGGTCGTCGCTACCATCAATCTTCTGAAGACTTTTTACCCATTCTCTGGAGGAAGTAGGCAAAGTAGCAGGTCACTGCAAGCCTGGAACCTTATGATTTCCGATACATTTGACCTTTCATGAAAAACCATGTGTCACGTCCTATCTTGATCCCAGATCAGTTCATGAACTTGCAAAGAACATTTGGGGATCGACGAGTTCATAATTGGGTCTGATAAATATTATACAGTAGTGTTCTAACAACAATGACTTCGAGCAAACGCCTCTCTGAACTTTGGTTAAATACCGCGCCAAATTGCTGACCTATCATCTGCCCGAGCTCTGACTATATATGTAAAATTTCCGCCCGCACTCAAGCGTCCGTGTATAGCTGCCTGGTCGATGAGTTCGGGGACGCCCTCTCCCCACTTTCACTGGCCCACCGACCGTAACCTCGGTTCTTAGAACTCTCTCCATTTCACTACCACAAGAGCCTCAGATGATGGCGCCTGGCGCGCGCTGCGCTATGACTCTGTACTTGGCGCCTCCTCTTTGCTATTTCCTGCGCCGATGCTGGCCTCTCGGACTATCATCGCCTACCAACGCTTTAGCTCAACACGCGCTCTACAGATGCGTCTCTCATAATCAGCCTACCCAACTTGTTGGTTATTGAAGATAAACCCATCCACTCGCTGTAGCCCCATATTGTTCACCAAGCATACTGCTCCTATCGACACTGTTCGTCACTCCTACAGACGCATACACAAGACACAGTCATCTCCTCCATTCTCAGACTACGCTATTACAGTCTTGTAAGTGCATGCACGACGTCGCAAGATGAACAAGTCCTGACAAATATAAGGCTTTGAACACTGTTGCGATGTCCACAGCTAGCGCAACACATAGTGCGTCTATGGTTAGTACCTTGTCCAAGTCGCGGTCTTCGCGACTGACACTTCACAGCCTTCATCATCGACGGCGGATAGTGACCTCAAAAATATCAAGGCGGCGCTTATCAGACCATCCGGTGCCTACCTTGGTGCCAAATTGGGGCGGCAGACACTCCCCTATGTCTATGGGTCTACTATTTCTCAGAAGGCCCGCAAGATTGGTATGAAAAAGATCGGGCTTTCCTTGGACAGCATCTGTCGCCGGGAGAAGATCTTCACTCAGAACGCTTCGGACCCTTTGGACCTACTCGAAGGTGCTTTGACCAAATCCATCGATTTCTACGTCACTGATACCACAACTACGGACGACGAGCACAGGAGACTGACCGTTATTGTGGTGGCCGAGCTTGATACCATGAAAGACAAGCAAGGCTTCTTCGTTCTGATCGAACCCTTCGTCTCCAACGTCAGCAATGGAACGGGTGTACCTTCACCTGCTGTCATTGCCGTTGTTTAAGAAGATGTTTGTTCTGCTTCGAATGCCCTTCTGTTTTCGATCAAGATCTCTACTCGGAATACAAGTTCGGCTTTGCAGAATGGCTCCATCACCATCACCTCTGGTGTATCTGCATCGGACACGATGGACATCGATCTGGATGGTGCTTCAGGAATCCAATACAATTCCGAGTCGCCAGCCAACGAATCTTCATCCGAACTTCCATCAGCACCTAGTCCTGATGTCTCATTCCAGCAGTTTGCTCAGCTCGGTGATAACCACCTAGCACCGAAACAAAGCGATCACCAGTATCTCGGCGAACTGTCTTACGAACTCCGTCAACAAGGTCTTGTCTACCTACATGACCAATTGGACAAGATGCAGCGCCAAGTTTCTCCAAAATATGGGCTTCTGCTTGACAATAACGCACTCAACAAGCTGACGCATGATATTGAAAGCAACGTCCTGCACAATATACACTCAGAAGTTATGTCACTGCCTAATCCACCCAACAAAGACTGGCTTGACCAAAAATACAAGCTCGGTGTTCAAGCCGAGCATATAGCTTTGGGAGAGGAGCAGAGGTTCTTAGCGAGAGTCAGGGATGAGGAGATGGACAACGCCGAGGAAACCTCCATCCCAGTTCAGGTCAACTCGATAGATGCGCCGCTCACCCAAGAAGAGCTTAACATCAATCAGCCTCTGAGCGCCCCACCTTCGCTGAATGGTTTTCCTCACAAAAAAACGCGTGGACTTCATGCATCGCTTGTTTTGGACCATGAAGCGCAAGAACCACGAAGCGGCAGCGAAATTCAAAGAACGCTTGCTACCATCTGAGATGTTACTCATGGTCAAGTAACAGGAGCTCGCTGTTCTCCAACACATTTCGGACCATATGCAAGGCCTGCATCGTCCACTAACCCCTGCAGAGATCGAACGCGAGTACGACACACAGTCTGAGCACGAGCTTCAAGACTGCAGCAAACTCGAATGTTTTGTGAATAAAGCGAAAGACTTTCACAGAAGTATCAAGAGATTCTTTGCATCGGCGAAAGCTAAGGTTGCTGGCCCGTTCTGCATCTCTGGCGCAAGCAGTGTAGCTCCTGCTGCTCGACACGCATCTCCTCCACCGCCAGTCCAGGATGTGAAAGACCAATTCATGACTGCTCTCAAGCACGCGATCAACAAGATGAACACCGACGCCAGCGACACGTGGAATGGAGGCCAAGCCATTCTCCAATTGGCTCAGATTGACGATCTTGCGCTGAAGTTGGAGGCTCTCATGCTGAACAACCTTGGCGAACAGCACATCGGTACACCCTTAACTGGTCAACAGCAAGAGACCCTCTACATTCAGGCTGGTCACGACATGCTGAAGCAGATTGAGGATGTCGACTGCTTCATCCCGACAGTACAAGCATACTTGGCTATGCCTGGCTGAGCGGGTAGTTATAAGCGTCATCAACGCCGTAGCCACCCTCTGGTTTGCGATGACCAAACGATGCCAAGCCATTCACCAATTCCACAACATTGACACATGTGGTACCAAGATTCGATCTCAATGATCATGGAAGCAACCAAGTTTGAGTCTCTTCAAGTCAGTATAAGTCGTACCATACTCATTAGGTCTACCCTGATCTGTAAGTCGCAACAAAATCATCCTTTGGTGTACACACTAATCTTCACAGGAACCACGTTTTGAGCCGTCCTCGCCATATCGCATCGCCGCCAAGGGTCGGTCGCGATCTCTTATTATGCACTGTACTCAGCACATACGGGGTTTCGAGTTCAGATTTTACCACATCACGTGCGGTAGGATTGCTTTGAAGGGTCATTTCTCGTTTCGGTGCGCATCATATGCCGCCGTATGATACCCGGAGGAACAACTCTATGTAAGAACACCGTAGAGACGCGTATCACATTGCCATCAGGGAAAGGTAGAATGTGTACTATTTGAGTCGAGTGGACATCCTGTATAGCATTGCGAATGAAAGGTTATGACACTTTGCTTGAGGCTGGATATAGTGAAAGATTCCGTAGCGCGCTCGCTATGTACAGCGATGGCGTCTATCTTACTAAGAGCGCGTGCTATTCAAAGACAAAACGCTGAGATTCAGTGACATACCCGGCTTTCGAGAAGCATATGATAGAATTTCTTAGCAAGCCTCACAAAATGTAGGGTTATGAGGCACGGAGAAATTATGACGTCAATGCGTGAAATTGCGTCGATCAAAATTAGTTTCCCCTCAATCCCCGGATCTTGAGGCTCATTAAGCCCGGTGGTTCTGCAGCTCATCTTGTTCCCCCGCATACTAGCTAGAAAATGCTGCATGCTTAACACCAATAGCACCGCGGGATTACTCTGGCTAAATGAGTACAACCGGTATGCAAGAGATTCGTCGGTCGTGCTTCTTCCCAACAGGCTGGTAGCACCTAGGAACCACCTGCACCTGCTGGTCGCTGGTATGCATAAAGCTTTGTGCATCGCCGGATGCAGGGTAAGCTCTGTCAAGGTTTTCCAAGATCCTCCAAGATGCGGTTCTTAACGAGGGTCACGACAGCTATCCTTGCGTGTTCGACAGCGACGCTCGCGCGAAATTCGACGTTCCTCAACCCAGTACTTCCAGGCTGGCACAGCGACCCATCGTGCGTCAATGTCAACGAGACGTTCTTCTGCGTAACCTCTACTTTCATCTCGTTTCCTGGACTACCCATCTACGCATCAAAGGATTTGGTAGATTGGAAACATATCAGCCACGCATGGAACCGTGAATCTCAGCTTCCGGGCTACAGTTATGCCACCAAAGGCCAGCAGGAGGGCATGTACGCGGCAACCATCCGACATCACCAGGGTGTTTTCTACGTGATCTGCGAATATCTGGGATCTGGTGACTTGGCAGGTGTGCTGTTCAAGACTACGAATCCATTTGATGATGAATCCTGGAGCGATCCAGTCAGATTCGAGGCTGGTAAGATCGATCCCGATCTATTCTGGGATGATGACGGCAAGGTGTATGTTGCGACTCAGGGCATCATCCTACAGGAGATGAATATTGATACTGGGGAAATGGGACCTATTTCGCAGCTCTGGAACGGAACGGGTGGTGTTTGGCCAGAGGGTCCGCACATCTACAAAAAAGACGGATGGTACTACCTCCTGATCGCCGAAGGTGGAACAGCTGAAGACCACTCTGTCACCATGGCTCGCGCAAAGAACATAACTGGACCCTACCAGTCCAGCCCGTTCAACCCTCATCTCACGAATCGCGGCACATCAGAGTACTTCCAGACCGTCGGCCATGCAGATCTTTTCCAAGATAACAACGGGAAATGGTGGTCTGTCGCGCTCGCGACGCGCGTGGGTCCTAAAGGCACTTCCTTCCCCATGGGTCGCGAAACTGTGCTCACGCCTGTGACATGGGAGTCTGGCGAATGGCCAGTGTTTCAGCCTGTACGAGGCAAGATGGAGGGCTGGCAATTACCTGCTCGCTCAAGAGATATCCCAGGTGATGGGCCATTCAATTCAGACCCAGATGTATACGACTTTCCTCAGGGCTCAGTGATACCACGAAACCTAGTATATTGGCGTGTTCCCTGGGGCGGTGCTTTCAAGACCACGCACAAAGGCCTGCAAGTCATGCTCGGTCGCAATAATCTCGCCGGCTCGTTCAACGTGTCTGATCCGGCCTCGAGGGCTGTAAACTTCATTGGACGCCGCCAGACCGACAGCACATTCGACTTCAGCGTGGATATGTCGTTCGACCCCAAATCCGATGGCCAGGAAGCTGGAATCACTGCTTTCCTGTGGCAAACGGCAAACATTCAGCTCGGACTAGTGCGCAACAATGGCACGACTTATCTGCGTTACAACTCTACGGAAGAGGTGGAAAAGAAAACGCTTGTACCTGCGTCTTGGCACGGAAAGCCTATGCGGCTCCGCATCACAATGCCAGATCCAAGGACGTACCTGTTCTCAGCGATGTTAGCGAGCGGCAAGTCAAAACAAATTTCATTTGGTAGAGCTTCAACAGCACAGCTGAGTCCATCGGGTTCTTTTGTTGGCACGCTGATTGGTGTCTACGCTACCTGCAACGGAGCTGGATCTGGGCTGGATTGCCCAGCCACCACGCCAAAGGCGTACTTCAGGCGGTGGAGATACAAGGGTATGGAGCAATACATTTCGGAGACTGAGAGCGTGCCAAGCGCAGATTTCAATCAAGATAGATAAGCCGTAGCTGAAAGTCGAATAGCAAAAGTCGTCCACGCTGGTAGATCAATTGCTGAGATTTGTGACTTCATTTTTCCGCCGTGTGGACCCTGGCCCAGAACTTCAAATTTGGCGGTATCAACTGGTCAGCCTTGGAGGCAAATGATATGTAGTAGGGGACCGGAGGAACTCATGTACAGCCGCTGCATCTGCTCACTCCACATTTTCCCTAAAAGTAGAAGTATCTTCCTCTTTGAACTTCCATACTAGCCCGAATACCATCCGTTACCGACAACTAATATTTCAGCATCGTCGGTCATAATGTCGACATTTAGTGCGCAGTAAGTTTTGTATAGCATAAGACAGATTTCCTATAGCTTATGAATGTGATCTCATAGCCTTGTCGTGAGGACCCTGATCCAGATCATTTGTATGCCCGATCACATCACCATATGACCCTGAGACTGAGTCCAGTCGTTCATCGTGTCATAAATGAGAAAAGATGTAATCAAAGGGTCTTCTTGAAGATGCCACCTCTCTCATGTTCCATCAGTGACAAACCACCTTTCCTTTTGTCCACGATACGGAGACTAAGCTTCTGTTAAACACAATACGACGGGATACAACCCTTCCCCTCCGTTACAGCGGACGTACAGCTTACCAACAACATGTATAATCACCCTGACAACAAATTCACTCTAGGTGAGGAAGCACCAGCATCTACAGCTTCCTCTCTGCCCCAAAATTCACCAGACAACGAGCCCATATCTGCCTCTTGGTCCTCCGATGAAGACGACCTCAATACTTCACCCATCCTGAAACATGACTTCTCTTCCAGCCCCAACGATAACGACGACTCCCTAGCATCCTCTCCACCACCTTTCCTCTCCTCCTCTAGCCCAAGCTCAAGCCAGAAGAAGGAACATGTACCTTCTGGATTGCCTCCGAAAAACCCCTTCTCTTCCGCTTATAGTGCACCACCACCTCGCTCAGCAAAGGATATCAAATCTTTGCCTTCGCCAGCGGCCACTCCTACTCCTCCGCCTCGCTCAGGGAGAAGCTCGGAGCTGACATCTGCACGCATCGCCGCGTACGAAGCACGTACCGCAGAAGCAGCCGCAAGAGCCACCGCAGGAACCATAGTCGCCAACCTAGAATCGCAATCACCGCCCCTCGATGAAGCTGCAGAACTATCCTCTGCTTCACAGCCACCTGATAGTTTTTATAAAGATGCAACCCAGCAGTCCCATGTATCGCTGTCTGACCCCGTCAACAAGCTAGACGAGTCAAAGAAGCCACGTACCGCTCGTCATGCGTCCCTCTCCGCACGACCTACCACCAAGCCCAACCAACCGACCCTGGAGGGAGAGAATGACAAAGGGTCGTCATCTGTTTCTTCCCAGGTATCTTCGTTTGCAGACTTTTACGTTCCTGCGACAGATGAATTTTCGGAATTGTCGGACGATAGGGCGCTGGAGCCGGATTGCCCACAGCAGAACCGGGTATCATCTGGACCCAGTGCAAGACGAAGCGGGATAATATTAAGCAAATTGGAGGAGGAGGCCATTCGAGGAAGGGATAATGATCTCGCCATAGCAGATGATGACGAAGAAGAAGAATGGTGGGAGATGGAAGATGAGGACGAAAGAAAACCCCGTCTGCGATCGCTATCCCACTTCCAGATCGGAGGTGAGAATGACATGACTGCGTTTCCTGTTGGTGCATTGAGTAGCGGCGAGGGCCATTCGACAATTCTAGACTCTAGGTTTTCTTTCGTGTCCGATGCACCCTCGGTCCTTGACTTATCTGATGTGCAGTGGGAGGAGGATTCGAGGTTGTACTGGGAGGGTGCGTGTGCTGAGTTGAACGAAGTGGCCGACTCGGTTTTGGCCGCTAACGAGGATGGTAAGTCCGTGCCGCACGCTGTTTTACTGCCCAACCTCCAAAGCTCATGGTCAGATACTGACAAGCGTCTATAGATCCAAGGTTCGCTCGCATCAATCCTTATTTCTCTAGGTCGGCGGTACCACCCAAAGGCGAACGCAGCGAGCCGGCCGAATTCTCCGATCAGAAGCCTAGTCGAGAGGATGTTCTGCAGGTCTTCCTCTCCGGCTACCCCAAGTACGAAGTATCCAATGTCTTCCACGAATCGATTGGTCGAACCAAGGACTTGAACGAAGAAGCCGATCGGCGCGCGAGGTGTATCGATGATCCTGATGCCGAACCAAGTCTACCCACCTGTCCCGTGTATGAGAATCTGAAGTTACCGCTGCATGAACGATTGAGCAACATGTTGCCCTCACCGAGTAATTTCACCCCTCCGTTACGACCAGACCCGTTCGCCGTCTGGATTTATGAGTACCGACCAAAATACCACAGTCTTCAGGTGATTAAAACGGCCAGTACAACCCCAGGTCTCGAACTCAAGGATGAATCACTCAAAGCTCGAGCTGAGCAGTACCGCAAGAATAGAGAGCTACTTCAGGGGGCGCTAAAGGAAGTATGTATCCTAAAGTCGGTACCAGAAACTGCGCATGCACTCGAGTGTCCGCATTGTCATAGCGTGGGGGCGTCCGGAAGCATACCTGACGGGCCTCGCTACCAAGCTGACGTCGACGCATTACAGTCCTTGATCTTGGAACAGCACGAGCTGAGACGAAACCTTGAGCGCCTCGAGGCTACGAAGCGTGGCGTGCAAGGTTCGATCTCAACACTGAGTATATTCCCAAGTCGCCATCGTTTTGGGAACGCGAAGCGGAGGCTGGCGCTGGCGGGGCAAAGAGAAAGGGAGGTATCGGAGAGAAGGAGGGAGGCGCTGGAGTATAGAGAGTCGCGAGAGAGAATATCGGCCGCGGAGTTGTGCCCGCTTGATCAGGAGCTGGACCAGGCCCTGAACGCCCTCGATTCGATTGCGGAGCCTTTCTTTGATTCTTCTCGTACCAGCATTGCGACGGCGAACTTGGCCACCAGAGAGTGTTTCCCATTTGTCAACCAGGCGGGGCCGCGCCGCGCCGCTACTCGGAAATCTTCCTCTGAATACAGCGACCGTCCCGCGAAATTGAAGGATGAAGTTGCCTCACCGCAATCCGTGCCGGAGAAACCGGACATGGTGGATATTGGAAACGTTCCAAAGCATCCTCATCCTCCCGGTGCCCAGGATCGTGCCGCTGCTTATCGAATCATGAAAAGTGTTCAGACATACCACAACAGTGGACGAAAGAGCCAGGCATCGGTACGCAGTGGGTCCGTAGACGGCGATTCGGCTCGTGTCGGGAGAACCAAAGAACTTAGGATACAAGAGGAAGTTGTTGTCACAAGTCCGTCTCGCTACGAGGTGCGATATCCCAAACGTCAGAACATTGTCCAGTAGTGAGAGAATGACTCATGTCGCCTCTACAACGCAGCAGCTCTGGAACACATTCCACACCAGGTTTTACGTCTAAGTTCTTCGCTGTGTTGATTGGAGCGGTAGATCTTTGGAGATTGGTGTAGCAGCTGTATCAAGGAACGTTGCGCATACGTCGTTGGGGCTCTAACAGTGCTAAGTTCTGGCCTTTCGTAAGTTGAACCAGGGTCTCGTTATTCACCGACCACTCAGGTTCAGCTGCCGGTCGGGAATCGATTGTCGTGTCCAGCATAGGCCAGCATGGACAATGGGTTGGATATCCGTGCTGCATCGAACCGTCATCTGTACCAGTTTGTTAGTATCGTGTACTTCATACAAGACCATAAACGTACGGGTAGCATTGCGTCAGTACTGTCGACCCTTCTTCCGTGTTCGATTGCTGTTAACTAAATGGTCGATGCTCTAGCTTGAAGTACTGGCATAGGCTTCGTCTATCAGTTTCGCGGGTACTCATTGTATTTTTGGCGATGCTGATCAGCAGTCAGAGTCAAAACGTTGGACGTAAATGATCTTCTGCTCGTATGCGCATTAGCCATTCTTGTGATCTTGACACGATGCGCCGACCCAGATGACCTTCTCAATAACCGGATGTCGTCCATAGTAGGCGCATCGATCCACTGAATGAGTATGATAGACACAGCCGCAGACGGGAAACTTCTCGACTACGCGAATACACATGCTGTGGGGGCTGAGCCCGGACCGATAAAAGTATTGTCTTGAGGCGAGTTCGTGCAAGGTGCGTTTGACAGAATCAGGAATGCATAGATACGTGAGAAGTCAAGCAGAAGGTGTCAGAGAAAGGTAACCATGTTAACAGCCTGCGGAAGCATTGGAGGCAAGCATGTTCTGTAGGCATCGTCTCGAGTTCGGGACTAGTGGGAGGTGACCCCTGCATGATGTGAAGCATAACGACCGCCTTTTCTCTGATGCGCCTAGCGGAGAATTCGAGAGGAGCTGTCTTGCTTAGTCAAACGGTGCGATACAACGGCGGGAAGAAGTCCCATTGGTGGTCTAAATCAAATTGGGCCTACCTAGCTATGGGCACCCGCGTGGAAGCAGGGAGTAGGACGGCGGGCATCAAGCCATCAAACGACGCTTCGCACTTAGAATCCAGGTAGATATCTTAGCTATCGAATGGCATTCCAGCACAGCTTGCCATGACCCAAGTGATGTCTCAGCGGCGCACATAGCTTTGTGATCACTGGACGGCTGTGGCCTGTGGTTCGCTTATTGCGAGCTGGGTTCAGATTAGATCAACAGAAGGCGACAACGGCAGTGCGCTATGCGCGGCACTGATGTTATAAGCACGGGATGATTGTGAGACGTCTCTCGCTGCTAGAAGAGGGCCGATATAAAGGAGATGTTCCGAGGCTTATCGGCGGAGTACGTATACACAATAGGTGTAGCAGCAGACACAGTCGAACGTCTTTTCAGTACGATGCTTACTGATTGACAACAAGCTTCACAGTGTCGTGTGTGCAGGGGATGACGATGCCGAACGCTAGGATACAGGCACGAAGCACTGGCCATCATACGTCAGCCCTAAATCTCTGGGCATTTTAGCCTACCACACCTCGTCAGCCTCCCGAGGTCCTCCAGCAGTCTTCTGAAGCCCGTATATTTAACGTCATCACGACTACAGAAGTTGTTCCTAACGCTTCCATGCCATTTCCCAAGCAGCAAACCTTCATATCGCTGCCTGATAGATAACATCCTAGAATGATTCGGAAAGACTAGGCAACGCTGTCCCGATCTGTGTGTTCCGCGCGTATATGCATTGGCTGGACTTTTATGCTTTTGCGACGTGGTGCGAAATTCTCTTTGGCAATGAAGATGTGATTTACATTAATTACGAGTAGTCTAAAGAATACGACCAGTCAATGAGATGTCTTAATTCGACACCAGGCTCAAATCATCCAGGAATATATAGCTCGAAGCTACACCGTTATTAGTGGATGGAGCACAATCATAGTCAAAACGCAACGTTTGTTCATTATCCGACGGCACCAATGGCGTGGTTGTAATCGGCCCTTTCCACTTGTACGGTCCTGGGTTATCCGCGATCGTCATAGTGTTGGTATACACGTTGACACCTCCCAAAGAAACCGTCAATGAGCATGATGCAGAGTTCGTAATTGAGTGGAAATCGTACCAAAAGGTCAACGTGTACTCTCGCGTGGTGTCGAACGAATATAGAGTCTGGTATATACTCGCCTTAGAAGGAGTAAACGAGGTTGCGGAATTCAAGATGGCATATACAGATCCTTCATGCGCAGCTGCTTGTAGTCGATTTGGGTACGTGCGGCCTCCTTGTCCTTTAGACCAAGAACTGATACTACCAGAAGGACCCGAGCCAACGATGTCTTCAAATGATGGATTGAGCAGAATGTTCACTCCCGGTGGGAAAGTAGAGACCGATGGTTTTACTGAAGATGACACAACTGTGGTCGAAATTATATCCGATGAAGAGGGTGTAGGCGTAGGCAAGGGTGTGGGCGTTTCAAGGCTGCTAACCACTTCCGACGAGAATGACATTGGAGAGCTGCTGATGAGATCTGTGGATAAAGGTGTTGCAGAGATGCTGACGACTTCTGACGACGAAGGTGTGGGTGTAGGTGTAGGTGTTTCGGGACTGCTCAGGACTTCCAATGAAGACGATGTCGCAGAGCTACCAACCACCTCTGACGAGGATGGAGTTGCGGAACTGATGACGGATGACGAGATCGGATCCGATGAACTTGGTGTCGGGGTCGGCGAACTGCTGGAAAACTCGGTACTAGTGGCGATAGTGGAGGAGCTTTCGACGGACGAGGACGTTGGAGTGTGAGGACTGCTGGTAGACAAGCTACTGCTAGCTGATGACAATATAGTGGTGCTGCTGGCAATGGGGCTACTGCTTAAACTGGACAACGGTGTAGTAGAAGCAAGAGAGCTGGGGATAATTGTCGACGAGCTGGAGCTGGACCTGGATGAAGATGGCGCGGGATCGCATTCGCCATAACCCTTCTGGCACGACTGAGGACCGCAATAGTCGTGATTGCTGCCGCACTGCGCAAGTCAACTTTCTGAGATCCCGGCTTGTGATGAGCAAATGGGAAAGGTGTCTTACATAAAAGTATTGGCTGCAGCAATTGCCCCATTTACTGCCCTGGCATGTTTGCCCACCAAAGCCAGCGCCGCAACGAGCATTCTTGGATACTGGCTGCTTAGGAGAGGCGGAAGGTGCAGGGCCTGTTGTCGTTGAAACAATGGGCCTTATGGAGCTTACAGGAGCCTTTTTGCACGACCCAAAGCCTATTTGGCAGCCAGTTTCGCAGTAATCTTTGGTAGATCCGCTGGAAATGGGGTCAACATAGTCCTATGTATACATTTCTCCAGTATAACTTACCACCAACCGTATTGGCTGCAACAACTTCCCCACTTTGAGTTCAAGCAAGAAGTTCCTTTGCCAGGCGCTCCGCATCTGGCGTCTTTGGAAATCGTCGCTGCCTCGACACATAGGACAAGCCCCAAGGTAAAGAAAGATAGACCACGCATAGCTGAAAAAAAAAACGAGAGAATGCTTTGCTGAGGTCACATGGAGTAGTGTAGAGGGACCAGGAATATGTAATCCCTTTCCGTGTCCGAGTCAAAACTGGTGGCGCATTTGGCACCTACGAACAATCAAGCCAGACGGCAAAGTTCAGCTGAAGAAGCGAAGTCAATATTTGTGCACCGACAGCAAAACTGCTATGCTCGTTGTACTTGTCTAGCCGTTTTGTTCTAAGGCTATCGCATTCATGATCTAGAACAGGGAGTAATGAGCCTCAACTTGGCGTTCAGCCGCGTGTAAACAGGGAGACGAGGGTCCAATGAGAGACTAATTTCCAAGCTAAAAGTCGGTAGTGCAGCCGCGAATCTTCGTACCCCAGTCCAAGAACCTCAATTTGAACTGGTACAGCCACTGCAGTTCATTGCGAATCAGCCACTCACTTTAAAAGACCCTGATACTAGGCTGATCAACCCATGTCTAGGGAGCTTGGTGTACAGACTAGTGCTGTCTTTGGTGTAGCGAATGCAAAATAGGTCAAATCGACAAGTACATCCTTGACAGCTTTCCCAAGGTCTCGTCAAACACCAGATCGGAGCGGCCGGCGGACGCCTCAAATATGTTCGACCTGGCTGGATCAACTAAGCAATACCCCAGACAGAGACATGAGCAAAATGCAAGGCTCGGGAAGGGGCGCATGCATCTGAGCGCTTTGCTCCAAATGGCGCTCTGGCGGCTTTGTCAGGTAGTAAGACGACAATGATGAGGGAATAACAACGAGTATAAGAGTAAGGTATCTATTACACCCGTGGATGTGCTAGTAGTAAGACGCAGACACAATGCTGTTGTATTACACTGTGTTGTGTCGCGGTAAAAGCGTATTCCTAAACATTTAGCTTTAGGATATCCAGCTATATGCAACACTATTCGAAAAATCTATCAATTGCAACCAAGGCCATAGATCTCATACAGTTTTGGAGAGCCACTGTGGAGCTCAACGTTGGAAGTGGGGTATCTATAATTCGAGGCTTTACACTACAGCCATCCACAACCACACAAAGAAACCAACTCCATTGAAAAAGGAAAAGAAAAAAGGAAGGGAAGAACAGAACTTATGTGAACACTGTCCAAACACCGCAAACACGCGGTTACATACCCCAATCGTAAATTTCGCCAAGCACAGATTCCTTCCTTTCCTTTCCCTCTCCAAACACTCTCCATCACTACCGCAACAACTCGGTAAGAAGAAAAAAGAAGCTTTTCAGATGCCCTCCATATCATCATCATCACCATCATCTCCTCCTCCTCTTTACACTCCCACCCCCACTCCCAGGAAGTCCCCTCCTCGTCTCATCCTCCACCTCCTCCACCGTCGCACTCCCAGCCGGACTTGTCGACGTACTACTCGCCCCACTCGCCGCACCATTGCCCACGACTCCCTCTTCATTCCCATTCCCCCCTCCTCCACCACCATTAACACTCAGCAGACCCGAATCATCCTCTCCCATGCCACCGTTCGCCGTCGTATCCGCAAAGTCAAAAGCCGGGTCCCCCCCACCATTTACGCCATCGACAACGTCAAAAGGCGTACTATCGTCAAAGGTAAAATCCGGTATACCGCCATTCGTGTTATTAGCAGCGACAGCGCCATTTACTCCACCACCACCACCGCTCTTCTGCTCCGACGTCATCACCTCCGGATTCGCAGCATCCCCCGTCGATGTAAAGAAATCATCGTCGTTGACAAAAGAATCCATGTTAAGATCGTAACCACCCGGTTCGCCGAGCCCACCATCCCCGCCACCAAAATATCCATCGCCACTCTCGCCTAGCCCAGAGATTTGTCCAGTGGGGCTAAGTGGCAGTATTCTCTCATGGATTCCCTGTATCTTGGCGTTTTGCTGATCGGACAGCTTCTGCAACATCTCCAGCTGCTGCTGTGTAGCTTGGTATTGCGCTAGATCGCCTAGTAACCTGTCCATCTCGGGTGGATGCGGGTTCGTCAAGGCATTGTTGGTATTCTGCGCACCTGCATTATTCACAATCTGCGAGAGGACGTCGTTCCGTTGTTGGGGGGTAAGAGGAACATGGCCATCGGCAGTTTGGTAATTCGACAGTGCGGCTGCGTAGTCGAAATCTGTGGGTGGGGGACCATTGGTACCGGTGGTGCCAGAATGGTTTGCAGCTGCGTTGTTTGCGTTTTGAATGGCGGACATTATGGCGGAGTTCTCGGGGAATTGCTGAGCACCTTGTTGGGCGGGTTCGGGTTTGACTTGCGAGGGGGTTATGCTTTCTCGGCTTTGTTGTTGGGGGAAGGAGGATTGTGACTGTTGGCGATTCATCGATACTGAGGAGCGGAATACTGATTGGCGGCTTCCCGGGCGTGTGATGGGACTTGCGAGCGGCCGGGCTGTTGGGCTCATGGTTGTGGCGCGGCCGGTCGTTGTCGGTGCGAGATAATCCTGTTGGTTTGGACCCGGTGCGGGAAGAATGGCCAGTGGTTTTTTGTTCCTCTGCAGCTGCGGTGACTTGTGAGCGTCTTGCATGGGATAGTCGTCAACATCCACGACATTGCCGTGAGGTTGTTGTCGTGCTGCAGGGAACATGTCCGCAAGGTTCATATTCGCATTACCCTCCAGACTCCTATTATAGAAGGTAGCGAGGAATGTCAAGATGGCATTGATGGAGTTCTCGTGGCGGTCGTGCAGGGCCTGGAATGACGTCGCTCGTGAATACAGCTCCTCGTTCTGGCGTTTGATTTGGGGGAGAACATTGGAAATGAGCTTTTGTTGCTGTTGAAGCTCCCTAACTTCGACCCGTAAGCTGTTATATTCGGACCGCGGGATCATGGCCATTTGTTCGTTTCCCCTGACAGCCACCTCCTCAACGTAGCCTCCGCCTCCTGTGTCTTGGATGTACTTGCGATCCTCATCACTATCGCCCTTGTTCTCCTCATCTCGTTTCCGTTTGGGTCCAGTGACAGGATTCTTCGGTTTCTGGACCAGCCATAGTAGTTCTTGCCGACCGCGCTTGAAGTACTTGTTGTAGTACTCGCTTGGCGCTTTCGCTTTGGTCTCGCTAGCTTTCATGGAGTTGTCCGACAGCCCAACCTTCTTGTGGAATCCGTACATATTCAATTGCCGTACAAATGATGCGTAGTTGTTGTGTTTGAAGAGCTCGGGTATGAGTGTCCTTGCGAATTCGTCTTCGTCAAGCACGATGAAAGAGTTGCCGTCGTCGGACCATCGAATGAGGTTTTCGTTCTTGTTGTTATCCAGGAAACTATGGACGTCAGCCATCCACTCAATCATGTCATGTTGCGAGCACTTACCTGCTCAACTTCTGCACAAACGGTGGAATCTGTTTCCGCTTCGCTTGTGCATCCTTCTTCGCAATAGCCGCCTTCTGCTCGAGCTCCTCGTCATCGTCCACAGTCTCCCACTGTTGCGTCGGACTAGGAAAGCCATCCCATTGATTCCGCCGCGGCGCTGGTGCGAGTTGCTGGTTTGTATTCCGCCGTACCAATTGTCCCGTCATCTCGGGGCCGTCGGTGTATCCGTCCAGCGACACGACCCGATTGTGCCCCCCTCCCATGCTCTGGCCGTAATTGTCGTATAGTGGGGGGTCGGTGAAGTTCATATCTGCGCCTGCTGTGGGGTTGCTCCAGTCCATGTATGGATCAGTCGGCGCGGGGATGTCGTGCTGGTATGTCTGGGTTGGAGCCTGTGGTGAAGCGCCTGGCGCGCGTCGCTTGCGGCTCGTCATGTGTGTTTGCGCGCCTCGCGTGGCTGAGTGGTGTAAAATGTTGGGAGGATGTCGTCTCCTGTATCTATCCGGGTGATTCCGTTGCCTGAAAAGATTCTTCGCTTGTCCTCGAGCGCCGCTTTCAGCCTTGTTGATCTCGTATCAATCGCGAAGCCGTGGAAGGTGCAGATGGGCGAACGGGACCAGCGCTGGTACCCTGATGGCGGTTTCTGGGTAGCGCAGTTCTGTCACGATTATGTAGAGGGTCTAGTCCAGATTGTTGTCTCGTTGTCGCAGTTTTACTACACCACCGCGTGATTGTTTCCAAACGCTTGGTCGAGTCGGACAAAGGATCGGAGGGCGTTTCAGCAAAGGGCGCAAATAAAAGGCCTCAGAAGGCGGTTCTGGAAAATGGCGGAGAGATGAGCAACAAGGGCGTCGCAAGGCAGGCAGGCATTCGGCGGAGGAAGGTGAGTCCGATCGTCTAACTTTTGGTGGAGAAATCCGGGGTACAGGCGTCCAATGGGAGGGCTAACAAGAAGATGGCGGCGTTGAAGAGTATGCGCAACGTGTTCAGATGCGCCGGGAGCCTTGGGACGAGCGGTTGAATACTGTGCAAGGCAGCGTCGGCACTGTCGCGTACGAATGCTCACGATGAGATCAGTGGACTTCACCGCACTGCCAGCGTCATTCGCTTAGTCTCACGCTAACATGACTCGCGGGCCAGAACTGGAACCTGTCAGTCGTATCATGCTAACGTCCTCCGCTTTTCAGTACGTACACTTGGTATACATATCTCGTGAATTATCTCAACAAACGTTCCATACGACATGTAGGCGTCAAAACTTGTCATCTTAC
>NW_021167949.1:0-36080 GCF_004154835.1 Alternaria arborescens | reverse complement strand
CATACCACCACTGGATGTTACAGAATGGTCACCCGAACCACCCACCGCCTCCTCCCCCATTCCCCCTAGGACCAGATGCTTTCGCTGGGCGTCCGCCTCCACACATGCCGCTTCATGGCCAGCCGCCGTTTCGTGGGCCGCCATTTGGCCAGCCACCATTCGGACACCAGTCGCATCATGGCGGGCTGCCGCATATGCCTCACCAGCAACGTCAAATGTTCCCGAGCCGACCGCCCTACCCGGGCATGATGCAACAACAGGCAAATTTCCCACATGCAGCAAGAAACGAGGACATACAGTACGCTTTCGATGCCTTATTCAAGGGTCTAAAGTTCAAGAATCGTGCGGCTAATTCTTCTCACAGGGCACCAACTCCTCCAGGCAAGAAGTCAAAGTCTGGGCTTGCTGCCAATGGGCATGCTAAGCAGAAAGAGTATGGTACCCTCCACCGCATCATTGCGTTTGAAACAAAGTGCTCTCGGATTGACAAACTTCACAGTACCCCCAAGGCCCCGAAAGCTGCCGCCGAAAAAAAGGGACGCTATGGTGATGAGAAGATCATGCTCCCTGCACCACAGCCCACGCAAGAGTATCTAGATCAGGCTGCTGGAGAGCCCACCACCACGGACACACCGGGTCAAATGCTGGTTATTCTAGATCTCAACGGCACGGTTCTCTTCCGCCCAAACAGAAACGCCAAGACTATGATACAACGCCCTTTCCTGAGGCCGTTCCTGCGCTACCTCTTTGAGAACTTCAAAGTTATGGTGTGGTCTAGTGCGAGACCGGACAATGTCAAGGCCCTCGTCAATCAAGCTTTGGACAACGACCTCCGTTCGAAACTTGTAGCGCAATGGGCCCGTGATAGCTTCGGACTCTCGCCGACTAACTACCAGCAAAACGTACAAGTTTACAAAAACTTAAAACTGGTATGGAGCAGGAGTCAAATCCAGGCATTTCATCCTGACTACGAAGCTGGCACTGGTAAATTCGGCCAGCACAACACGGTACTCATCGACGACTCTTCACTCAAAGCGAGCGCCCAGCCACACAACCTCTTGGAGATACCAGAGTTCTCAGCTACGCCCGAGCAAATGGAAGGCGATGTGCTGCGTGAGGTAGCAGGCTACCTAGAGGCATTGAGAACGCAAGCCGATGTCTCAAGATTTATCAGAAAAGAGCCATTTGCTGCAGACGGACGTTACACATTCGACTGGCCTGATGCTGACGCTGGAGGCGGCGAGTTGATCAACAAGGTTTCTTCTAGTAATGGCGGCGCAGCTACTACGAGTAAGAAGAAGAACAAGAAGGCAAAGGCCAAAGAGGCGGCCGCTGCAGCAAGTAAAACTAACAATCCTTTGAACCTGACAACTGATACCCTGGCGAGCGTGTCACTTGATAATCCTGCGCTCCAACAACAACAGCAGCAACAACACATGCAGCAACAGTAGCAGCGTGTGTGAAGCCTGTAGTTATTCGACGGACGGCATTGGAGAAAAGTACTTTTGGGTCACTTCTTACACCACGGCACGGGCGAGCCAACATGGATAGAAATTATTGCATATGGGGGAGGGGAAGAGGGGCTTGATTTTAGCGGATATCATCTTTGTATACCCATAACATCGGGCACGACGGACGAGCGTAATGTACGGCGGTGGGCTTGAAAAAAAAGTTTAATACCAACGCTTTGTGGAAACTGTCCGTCACTTGACCAGGTGCTGTTGTCGCAATAACTCTGTTTGTTGCACACGTACGCAGATGAGGTGTCTCTTTACGTGACTGTTTTTGCTTTCGTATCACATGTTTGATAATGTGGTAATATGCTTAAAAGATATTCGTTAAGCAAAAATCTACAACATCTAAGACCCAGGCAGACTTCATCTTTACTCATCGTCTTCCTCCTTGACCAATGCCAGCGAAGTGTCTGCACCCTGCTTAGCTGGACTAGGGAATTGCACTTTCTCTCATGCCCCACTATGCCCCACTATGCCCGCACTTCTGCCTGCACCTACATGGCAGGTAAGAACGTTCACTGGGACTTTGTCAAAACAGCCCTGTATGACGTTCGATGTCTTCACTAGCTCCTCACTGCTATCCTTTATGCAAGGGGATATTTTATATCTATGTCCTCAATCTTCCATCGAACAACAATAACCTGGTCGCTTAGCTCAGTTGGTTAGAGCGTGGTGCTAATAACGCCAAGGTCGCGAGTTCGACCCTCGTAGTGACCATTCAAGTCGTTCTTTTTGTTTCTTATGAGACATCTTTCGATAACAGTAAAACAATGATCGGGGAGCTAATCTTTTTGCTGTTGTGGTGCGGAGCATGAGATTACAGAAGCTCCAAAGCACCCCTCGCTAAGAATTTGTTGTATTCGTTCCGTACAAGCGCTTCTATAAGACATAGCTGCATCTTGATATTCATCCGTCGTGTAAACCGTACAATCATTCCATTGCGGCCTTGGCCAAAACTATACCTTTGGCACAGCATCCTCCAGACTCCCCATATCCATACTCAACGCATCTCTGCAAGCCCCACCTTCACACACCATGACCCCCTCCTTACCTCCGTCCATGCTCTTCACCAACCCGTTCCTTTGACTCAACCAATCGCCCATTCCCTTGCCCACTCTACTAACTGTGCCAAGACCAGCAGGCCTCTCCCGGTACCTCTGCAACCACTCTTCTACCTTCTGCCCTTCACCCGTAATAACGCTGTGTCTGATACCCAATTTCCCCACAACCACCGCATCCATCATGCTAGGGAAGAGGAAAGGATGCTGCATAATCTCAGCTTCAAAAGCGGATGCCGTGTCGCGCGCCTTCCTAGTATACTCCTCATCTTCCAGTAATGCGCCTAAGCGGTCCAGGTTCTGTGCTGAGACTCCGTTGGTACCTGGCTCGGCATTATCCATACCGTCTTTCAACCGCAGGATAAGATCCTTTTGGTCTTCGGGCGTAGAGAAGAAACCAAGGTGCTGTTTGTCCCAGAACATTCTCAGCTGTGTTTGTTGCAGGTCGTCGGCCCAGCGGAGGTAGCTGTCGTTGAAGGTGGCTTCGTATAGGGAGATGAGTCCGGAAATCAGGTAGGCGTAGTCGTCTGCGAAACCAGGTGCATCGCCGCGGCCCTCGCGGTAGACACGGATGAGGGTCTTGGTGTCAGGGTTGTAGAGCTCTTTCTGCAGGAAGGCGGCTGCTTTTTCGGCTGCAGTGAGGTACGTTTTTGAGCGTGAGGGATCTTGAGATGAGAGGGCGGCGGAGGTTCTTGCTAGTGCGCCGATGGCGAGGCCGTTCCAGGATACGACGATTTTGTCGTCTAGACCAGGTCGCGGGCGCTCTTTGTTGCGATGCTCGAGGAGCTTTTGCCGGCCTTCGGTTAGTATCTTGTTCACTTCATCTTCTGACAAACCGAACTGTTTCGCTAGGTCTTCTGGTGTAGCAGTGATTGCTAGTACGTTCTGGTTGATCAGTTCGTCGTGCGCGTCGTGTTCCGGCGCAACATTGCCCTCGTCGTGAACGTTGTAGTATCTTGCGAGAATTTCAGCGTCTCGGTCACCTAGTATGTCTTGGAACTCCTTCAACGTCCACACGTAGAACGCGCCTTCACGCTTCTCGTTGTCATTCGGCCGGTATAATGAATCAGCGTCTTCGGACGAGAAGAAGCCTCCACTTTCGGCATGCATCGGCGGGCTGGTGAGATATGTCGCAATGTCGTGGACCGCGGAAAGATGTTCAGGGCTCTTTGTCATGAGATACGCGTCCAGGGATACAGGTAGTAGTTGCGTCTGATCGTAGAGCATCTTCTCGAAATGTGGCAGGCTCCAATCCTTGGTGACAGAGTATCGCGCAAAGCCGTTTCCAATCTGATCGTGTATGCCGCCCTTGTTCATCGCATCCAATGTCGCTAGCACCATATCTTTTGCGTGTGTGCAGTCCTTTGCGCCGAGCACTTCTCTCACCGCGTTTGGATATTCTGATAGCTTGAGGAGGAATTTGAGGTTCGAGGGCGTAGGGAATTTGGGCGCACTGCCGAAGCCCGCGTGCTGCTTGTCGTATCGCTTCTTGAAGTGCTGGATTCCTCAGCGATGGGCTTTTTAACAGAAAGCAATTGACTCACCTCATATGCTTCATCTAAAAGGTCCAGATCTAGGCCTTCATGAGCTGCACCGTCTTTTCTACTAATGTTTCCATCCTCAGCAAAGTCGCGCAGTTGTGCTGTAATCTCCTTCGCCGACTCCAGACACCTCTGACGCTGATCTCTCCACACATCGCGAATCTTCTTGAGTATGCCAACAAAGCCAATGTGCTCGCCCATTGCCATCGTAGACCCTGGGCCAGGCCAGTATGTCCCACCGAATATCGGCTCCAGGTCTGGTGTAATGAAAGCATTCAAGGGCCATCCTCCCGAACCAGTTGTTGCCTGTACATAGTTCATGTATATGCGATCGACATCCGGACGCTCTTCGCGATCAATCTTTATCGGTATGAAGTTCTCGTTCAGCAGCTTTGCCACCTCGTCGTTCTCAAACGACTCGCGCTCCATGACGTGACACCAATGACATGCTGCATAGCCTATGCTGATGAATATGAGCCTGTTCGACTTCTTCGCCAGCTCAATAGCCTCTGGTCCCCACATCTGCCATGCGACCGGGTTGTGCATGTGGCCTCGTACATAGGGGCTTCGACTCTCGTTCAGGCGGTTCTTCAGCTTCAAAGTATCGCCTGAGATGGCGGATGCGCCGGAAGAATTGTGCGCGTCCATTTTCAGGATAGAAGTACGGAAGTTGCGCTGTTGCGCTCGAGATGTGGATGGCGGGGTCACAGTAGCTGGAGCTGGTATACGGCGGGATGGCGCGGTCGCGACGGGTGTGCGTGCAGGGCGACAAGATCCTCTTAGATTGAATTTCACAGGAGGCATACAGCAAAGAAAAAAGAGCTATCGTGAGATACGGTGGCGCGCGGCTCCGAGGCTACTGGACGTTATCAGTCCATAGCTCCGGCAACCCTGCCGATTCGCAACCCCGCCAACGACGTAATCTCCAGAACCCTAAGTGGCTGGGGAACGGCGCGGGGCTTTGGTTCGAGGCAATCTGCATCCTTCTGACCTGCATCGATTTTGCAGAGTATGCATCACACCAACGTAGGGCGCTATATCATGACGTGCATGGTACGCCATTTCTCGATGATCACATCTGCAGTTTTTTCTAGTAGCGAAGCCCCTTGCAGAAGTTTGCCAGTCGTGATCACCACGATACCATGACCCGTTAGAGACGATCTGCAAAGATGAGACGGCTACATCCGCTTGAGACAGCAAATCCAGTACATTCCCGAGAAGACACCGATGTGGCATAATGTGCCCTTACGTATATGCTACTCGAATCGAGACGCAACATCGCACGATTGCAATTTGGCGTCTTGGTACCGCGAATATATATACCAAAACGAAGTGGACTTTGGAGGAGGAATGGCACTCAATTAAGGTAGGGAATCCACATCACTGAGCAAGGCTTACACTTCAATCATGGGCGTGATGGACAAACAATCTCCAATGGCCTATTCAATAGGCTCGTATGGCTGGCTTATGATTCGGTCGGGGAAGTGTAGATGGAGATAAGTTTTTGCAAGAGACATTGTGAAGCAGCGACAGAGCTGGCGAGAAATACGGAGTCACCAGACACTAGATGGCTATGAGGACTGATAGCAAATATGTGTGGCTGCGTGAATCTAACAACCGGGGAAGGATGGTGGTTCCTGCCAGGCGCTCTGAAATGTCGTACCTGCCTTATCGCGAATCGCAAAGATCCCTCACTCATTCCAAAGTTTTATAACTATACCTTCCCTCTCCTAATTTTACAAACGGAGAGTTCATCTATCAGGCCGGCAGCCGAGGGCGTATAACTTGTGCCTCAACTCGTGCTGCTAGTAAGTATTCCATGTTGGTTCTGTAGACAACAATAGGCCCAAGTGTGAGAGCCTGTTGACTGATGAAACACTAGAGAGAAAGCATGGCACTCGTTACTGCCTGGACTCGACCCTCAACACCAAGCGGCACTGCCACCTACCTGTGACTGCCTCATCAACGGCGAGCACGATTGGATCACCCTTGCTCGTATTGTATCTGCTATTAGAAGACCATCGCGATGGCAGTGATAGCAGCTGCCTTTGCATTGTATCTCACCTCGTGGCAGTCGCTCTTGTCTCGCACTAGCTGCGTTTGCCTAATCTAGAGTTGATAAACAATCACCAGCTTCCTCCCCTCTAACTTACCTCCACCACCACTTTGTTCTCTCACCCCACATTCCTTCATTTGTCACTCTCTTCATCTAATCTCTGGGCAGCCTGTCTGACAGGAAACACTCTTTTTACTTTTCACTCAACTACACTCACTTCTTCCGTCTCGGTTCAATCTCTTCCTCAGGTCATCTGCTCTCCTTACCACTTGCTAGTAATACATATTCGACCTTTTTGATCTGATCGGAAATGCGTTACTCAAGTCTTGTCGCCGCATCTCTGGTTGCCGGCGTCCTTGCACGACCTCAGCTCCACGGAAGGCAGCCGAACATGATCATTGAGACCAAGATAGTCATCCAGACCGTAGTGGTTACTCTTACTAGAGGCTATGCTCCACCCACGTCTACGTCTTCGGTCTCCTCTTCTATCCCTCCTCGTATGGCCCTTCCGACACCCGAGCCGGAGCCGGAACCTGCCCCCGTGCCAGAGCCCTCGCTGTCCTGGACTCCCCATCCCTCGGGCACCGATCAGGCCTACCTCTCGTCCGGACCCGATTATCAGGCTGCGGTACTATTCCATCACAACGCTGCCCGTGCAAATCACAACGCCGATCCCCTGATCTGGGACACCGACTGCGAAGCCAATGCTCGTATCGCTGCTAGTAGGTGTAACTTCGAGCACTACATCCCCAAAGGCGCAGGCCAAGGCCAAAACCTGTTTGTTGTGTCTGGAGATGCCTTCAACGCCACTGCAGGCATCTCGGAGAGCTGGTACCATGGCGAACTTGATCCAATGAAGCCTTGGTTCGGCAAGAACAACCTTCCACACGAAGTTTTCGAGCAAGTCGGTCACCTTACACAGCTGGTTTGGAAGGAAACTACAAAGGTCGGATGCGCCTCACTTGACTGCGGTAAGTAATGTTTATATGAATCGCGTGTGAGATAATTACTGACCTCATACACCGATCTCTAGGTACGGCCATGATCGTCAACGGACAGGGTTCGACCATGAACAAGTATACCGTCTGTAATTACGCTCCAGCGGGTAACTTTGGCGGCAAGTATGCGGCGAATGTCGAGCCCCCTGTCCCCTCTGCCAAACTCGTCGGCTGGGCGGACTAGTCGTCATTCCAGCTGCGCATACTTGCATGCATGCAGTATCAACATAGTTTTAGATGTAATTTACATCGAATGATCGTGGCTTGAGATGCCAAAGTTCAACCATTTTTGACACGTGAAGATGCTAGAGCTATAGAAGTCATACGCAATTATCACGAGGAGGTCTCATTCGACGCCGGTATCGACGAATGTAGCAGCCGTGAACAAGGGTGGGTGACGTTGCGCGCGATTGTTCGCCGCTAGCGACGCGTGCACCATCCCACGCGTCGCGCTTTCCAACCTCTTTCCAAGCACTATTGCCTCCATTTATCCTCCTTTCTGCTATATATCAGGACTACGCAGCATTCAAGTTGTCTACACACAGATCAGGGCATATATCGAACAAAGAGATGGTAGAATATACTTCTCTCGTTACTAAAAACTCGAATGGGCGTCTCTGACCCATTGCGCTGAACAGCACCTTCGACAAAAAGACCTCGGATCGCGCTGCTAGTGCAGCAATTTTCGTTATACAAAAACGTTTTCTGCTGCCTGCGCAAGTGTCAACAGCCAATGCGCGAACTTATCTAGGCACTGAACCTCTGGTCAATGCTCCGCGATCATGGGGCAGTATATGGTAGACCCCGTCTGCGAGCACATAACTACTTTCTCACCTCGAACTGGACCACTAGCTGGAAACTAAATCTGATATGAACTCCCAACTTAGGGCTGTTTCAATCATCCAGAGAATAAGTACGTTTAGCCGCTGCAATGTCGATGCCTTCCAGACTCGATCCTCGGGTAGCTCTGCCGTCTGAGCTCAAGTGTACGATCTGCGACCTTGTAAGCATAACGCGAAGTTTCAAAACGAATGTATTCGTGTGAAATAGATGATGCAGCGCGGCTGATCACCACACTTCGCCCATAAACGCGGTCCGTTATCATCCTTCTCCGTGGCCCCACTGCAACGATGTCAGTCATCTGAACCAGCTTCCTTTACTATTACAACGAAGAAACCGATCCATTGCAAGAACGAGCAGCTGTATTGCTTGTGAATGAGTATCCATTTCGTCACGTTGTCGCTTGTTGCCTGGCGTTTTCGGTGGTATAACCATCAAGCGCAAGTTCGTCCGAAACCACGGTTGACTATGCGTACCTTGTGAAAGAACGTAACAAGCATTTTCCATTGCTTATATCCTAACTTCGCCTTCACTTGGTCTACACTCACGTTGAGGCAGGAACCAATGCGCACCTCCATTGGATACAAGTCTTACTCACACCCGCTCTGCTTCTCATTGACCCATCGATCAACCGTGCAAGCTCAACTTTGATTGCAACACATTCGAACCACAACATCTCAAGCAAACCTAGGAAGCTTACCATGGCCTCATCTCCGCATACGCAAGACTACATTGGAAAATTATCAGAGGAGCTGCGGCTTGAGGTATGCGAATTGGTGAGTTATACATAATACCAGTTACCTTTGCGACACTAATGCCTACGTAGTTGCCCATCCCAGCGCTCAAGAATCTTGGGTTAGCCAACAAACACTGGCGAAAGTCTAGCTCATCTGTGCTATGGAAAAGTTTCGAGTCTAGCCTCGTAGCTGGAGATCGCGACTTCGATGCCCTTGTCTTGTCTTTACCTGATGGCCTTTTCGACAACGTCAAGAACTTGAAGATTCGTACTCCTCCCGAGAACTTCGAGATCGTGATGCAGGTAGTATCGAGCATTACTCGGGATACTTTGAGAACTGTAGAGCTTATAGGCGTGCATACTGAAGTTTGGGAGTCGCTACTCTGCTCTCAACATTCAATCGAGGAGCTCACATTCCGGCAACACTCATACATCCAACTCAGCCGACGCTTTCCCAATCCTCGCTCCCTCGCGCATAGCCTGAAGAAGCTTCAAAAGCTGAAGATCGCATCCCGCAGAAACGACAACGACTATAGCGCTTGGCTCGTGAACACACCAGCTCTTGAAGTCTTGAGTCTTGGATCTGGGTGGGGGCGTGATTCTCGCGACGCAACTGCAGTTCCTCTCGATATAAGGACACCCGCTGTTGGTTTCGTACCTCTAAGACTTCGACGCCTGTCTCTATTCCAATTGATACTATTGGACGGAGTTGATCATCTTGGAGGCATTATCCACCTGCCTTCTCTCAAGACTTTGGACATAATCCATTGCGATCGTGTTCCAGTTTTACTTCGGTATCTAACCAGCAAATATACAACCTCAAACGAGTCTGCCCTGAAGTCATTCAACCTAACACAAGATCCCGAGGACGAAGAAGAGCTGATTGAGTCTCTAAACCAGTTTATCGGGTGCTTTTCAGGTCTGGAGACGCTGTTTGTAGCGACTCGAGATCCTCAACACGTTGACGTGCATAAAGTATGCCGACATGGACAGACTCTACGATTTCTCCACTTAGATCCATTGTACCGTCAAATGGATCTTACCTTATTCAACAATCGTGGTTACTACTCAGCTGGAGAGCTGGAGACACTTGCTGCTGGATGCCCATATATCGAGGAACTTGGTATCCATGCCGCTGCCATCGATCTCAGCGTCGTCGATCTCAGCTTAAAATTCTCAAAATTCAACGGAAGAGATCTTCCAAGAGCTCTGGACATAATAGCTCGGCTTCGGTCGCTACGAAGCTTACGCCTCACCCACTTACTCACCGTGAACGACAACAATGAAGTTGGAGATTCGAATTCAAATGCATGGTACCACTCCAAACTAGCGAGCAAGGTCATGCAGTACCTAGTAGAACGAGGTTCATCAATCGAGGTCTTTGCAATCAGTCCTACGGCTACTCAGTACTCGGACAGCGCAGAACAAGACTTCCAAGGCCACACTTGGCCTAACTACTACTACCTACGCGGTACAGCGACTATACCGCTTCGTCACAGACATATCACTCAGGCCCAGGCCATACCAGTGACGGAGAAGAACATCACGGACTACGTTAAATACCCATCTCTTCTGTTCAGATCCGAGGAAAACGACTTCAAAGCTTATGCATGACACGCCCCTTTGGCTTCATGGTTGGCTTCTTTGGCAATCTCAAAAACCGGTGAATGGGCAGTGCGGAGGAGCGCGGTATGAGTATGTAACCTTAGTAGACAAACACATCATCTTTATTCAAAAGTCACACGTTCGTGATCTGTGCCTTCCTTTTGCGTTCACGTGTCAATAGTAATTCGAAAGTCGCAACTGCGCAAACGACCAGAACCATGACCTCCTAGCGTGAACGCTCCTTTGCATGTTAGTAAAAAAATCGGGTACGACAGCCTTTGCTCCGACTTTAATATAAGTCTGTCGGGCCCAAAGGGTAGTAGTCATGGCGATCAACTAATGTTTTGCAAGTCGTTCAACACTCCACACACCCACCCTTCTACCCCTTCTTGATCGTCGCATGAACCGAGAGACGAGAACTCTTAGAATCGATCTATTCTAGTACTTGCTCCACTTTTGTTTTTTTTTCGCAGGTGATCCCGAGGAGGAGGAGGAGAAGAACAAGAAGAAGAAGAAAGGGAACCACGTGGTCGTCGTTAGCTTGCGAATTTTTGAAACACACCATTGAAATATCTCGAATATCCATTTATGGTGAAACAAAAAGAAGAAAGGAAAACAGATAGTTCCATGATCTACCAAAGAAAAAAAAGGATGAAAGAAGCAAACAGAAGAGCTGCTCTCTTGATAAACCTTGGAGCTAGATGATCGACTAGTCAGTACACCCTGCAACAACTACGGGTATGCTAGGCGGGAGTGGTAAGATGGCGTGGGCCGGGTCGGGTGCAGCAGCCGGGCGACAGCCACACCCGACGCCTATGCTGCTAGTCGTAGATCCACACATAGTACATGCACCTCAAGCCACATTCGAACAAACAGACGTACAAACAAATAGCAAAAAGTCAGATATCGAATGTGTATTCATAGATATTCAATACACCGACCATCTACGCAATCTTTTACGTGACGCTCTTCCTGTTTCCGTTGCCCATGGTATCCCAACGAGTGATTTCCCCATGTACGCCATGCCATTCATGAGGTAATCCAGGTAATACAATGATGAATAACGATACCATGCCTAGGCAAATACCCAATGATAGCAAAAAACCCACAAACTTCCAATTAAGACTCCAGCCTGTTTTTGTTTGACAAGATGTATGAAAAGGCGGGTCATCCGTATAGCCGTACAAGCGAATCGTAGTGATATGTAACGATGAAAGCGAAGTAATAGGTAATGGTATATGAACAATAGAATGCAGATATGTCGCCCGAGCCATGCGAATAGTAAGATGCGTTGGCTGAATAGAACAGGACGTGCGGCGGATATTAGGAGACCTATGTGCGATGCATGGAAATAATCTGATGGACGTGTTACGCAATCAAGCAGTATCCGCGATGCTGACACCACCCATACCGTTGACAGCGCTGTGCTTGCCGTTGCCAGGCGCGCTATGTACGGGTTCGTCAATAGTGGAGTTGTTCGTGCTAGGGTGGGAGCTACTCTGTGGCGATTGAGCGGAACTGCTGAGAGCTGGTGTAAGCATAGTCGGCGAGTCAATGCGATCGTAACGGAACATCTTCTTCTCAACCTAAGGTTTCGTTAGTTGGGTTTCTCCAAGTATGTTTTCAGTTTCACGAGACCACTTACTGAGACGCATTGCTTGCCAGGAATGACCTTTTTGGCCTTCTCAAGCTCAGGCTTGAGTGCTTGGACAAAGTCCTCGTAGTCATCTCGGTTGAGGGTGTCCAGCATCTTCTGGATGACGTAGTTACCGTACCCATCCCTGAGAAGGTTCATGACGTTTGACTCGCCTCGCTCGTTCTTCGCAAGGATGACTGATACGAGTTCACGGCGTTGCGCGTCGTCGCTGCACTTGAGGCACTGCTCAACAACGTTGCTGGCGAACTTGTGTTTTGAGAAAGCGAGGAACTGTGCCTTGATCAGAGCGACAATCTTAGCCCTATCCTCAGGCAAGCCGTGCTCGATGACATGCTGAGTGACGTAGTTGCCGTATTGGTCGGTGATGAGTTTGGGTCCTTCAGCGTGGAGTTCGGTCATGATGAACCTTCGTTGTGGCTCCGGAACCTTCTCAAGTAGTCGCTGGATAACACGGCATCCGTAGGAGTTGACCGATAGCACGCCGACGTTGCCCCTGAAAGCCTCGACGATCCTCTGGATGTACTGCATCGGGACCCGGTCGATAACCTTTTGAATGACGTGGTTGCCGTTCTGGTCCTTGACGGTTTTAAGAACATCCTTTTCGAGCTCCTTGACCATCTCGGCTTGTTGCTCAGTGAGCGCATGCTCAAGTGCCTACTGCGGTCAGTGTGTTTACTCGGGGCGCATGAAAGAGAACCTTACCTTTTGTACAACTCGGCACGCGTACATCTGATTCGCAAGCTCAAGTACATGACCCTTCATCTTCCCGACAAGGATCTTCTTCTGGACCTGGTCTCCGTGCTCAAAGAACTTCTGGATAACGTAGTTGCCGAAAACATCTTGCATCAGCTGTAGCGCATCCTCTTCGAGCTCTCTGAAGACGCTGTCCTTGACTTCGCTGTTGGCTGATTCAAGCTTCTGCTGAATGAAACGGGAGCCATGCTGGTCTCCGGCAAACTCGACCACGTGACCTTTGATGTCGGTAAGCTCCCAACGCTTGCTCTGCTTCTGCTCTCTCTTGAAGTTGGCCAACTCAAGACTCATGGCACCGAGACCATCGCCGACCTGCTGCTCGCGAGGACCTTTAGGTGGCCCTCCGTAAGACAAGATTGGTGCTGCTGGAGTCATGTTCATGTGTTGCGGTATTGCGGATAGAGAAAAGCCGTTGGGTAGACCATACTGCTGGTATTGGTACGGGTTCTGGACTTGAGCTGCGGGAAAGATGTTTTGATACTGCTGCTGATGAAGCTGGCTCGGAGAGATGAAATTACGTTGTTGTGACATCTGGAATCCGGCCAGTTTGTTCTGCAGCTGCGTAACACTGTTGGGGTGGGTGAGCATCTGCTCACTGGTGTACGGATTGAGACGATCGTACACAGGCGGTGTGTTCATGGAGGAGTAAAAAGGACTTTGACGGGCCCCAGTGCCGTTCGGCGCGCTTCGACTGTTGTCGAGCTGGTAGGATCGCAGCTGAGAATATTGGCCGTTGAGTTGGGCACTAGAGTAGCCATCTGGGGTGTATGAGCCTGTAGGTGCATCGTTGGTGTCTTGTCCGGGTGTGTGTGCTGGGGTGAAAGCGTTGATACTGAAGGACCTGTTTGGTGCCATGCGCGCATCTTGATCTTGTTCGCTGTTCAGCCTTCCCAGAGTGTGGAAAGACTCGCTTTGTATTGAACCGCTTCGCTCGTTAAAGGCACGACCGCTTGCCATGGAGAAGGACGATGTTTGGCGGGAAGGCTGAGTAAATCTAGAGAATGCATCCGGAGCCTGGCTGAACGGTGCTGGCTCGGCACCATGTCGGGATGGAGGCAAGCTTCCGTTCTGTGAGGGGGCTCCGCTCGAAGACGCAAGGTAATCCGAGTTTGCTACGCTGCGGCGGTCGTCGTTCGGAGAGTGGACGGAGCCTGTGTCTGGCCACGAGGTGACACCAGTATCGGGGCGCTGAGAATTGACGTCTGCTTGACCGAATCCAAAGTTGGTGAAGCCGGTGTTGAGTGATTCGATCTGGCGCGATGTGAAGTTGGATATGGTAGGGTCAAGGAATGGCTTGACCGGCTTTGCTTGCGAGCCTTGGCCCGCGAGTGAGTTTCTTGTAGTATAAGACGAGAAGGCGGATGGGGAGTTGTCGCTATACTGCTGAACAGGTTGTGCTTGGGCGATAGACCGCTTCCGTGCCGGCGACACTCCGGAGCTTCTTACATGAGGTATGCTGCCAGATGGGGTCTCTCCCCAAGCTGGCCGGGCGGTAGACCTCCATTCCGTCTCCGAGTTGGTGAGTAGGGAGCCAGAGCCAGTCTTGCCCTCAACGTGATCGGCAGGGGTGCCCATGGCGGCGCTGTTCTCTGTGTGCGTGTCAGTATTACAGGAACATACTATGTCGTAGATGGCGACATACCTCGAGGGCGCGAGTTGTCTCGGCCTTTGGAGCCAAGCGGAAAGGTGCCGATTGGGGCATTCCAGATGTTCTTCCCCCATGGGGATGCGCGTGAGAGTTCAGTGTCGGTGCCGTTGTTGTTGAGCGAGGCTCCATTGGAGTAGTCGCGCGCTCGAGTCTGGAGCATATGTGTTAGCACGCCATGCTGTATGGCTAGAAAAGCCGCTACTCACATTCCCCGCCATGACTGCCATGCTACGACTTGAGCCGGCAGGAGAGGTGTTCATTTACACAGGTCGGACGTGAGGTTATTAGTATGCGGAGAATATAGCACACCGGTGGGTGCTGCGGCGCGGGGTGGCTTATGCGTGCGCTTTGGTGGGACTAAGCTCAGGCGTCAGCGCAGGCAGGGCAGGTGCGGGGGGGAGGCAGAATACTGACGATGTATTACAGCTGATATAGTTGGGGACAATGGAAATAATGTACGAAGAATGTGCGCACGAACGCGGCTTGGAACAAAGAGGTACTACCGGAGGTCCGCGTGAGGAGTGTGGGTTGGGAAGTGCAGGCCCGTGGTCGCGTTTGGGTGTAGGAGGGAGATGTGGTAATGTCTCTAGCCACAGTACATGCTAATCTCGAAGCAATTATGTCGCGCACCAGGCGGGGGTCGCATTAAGGGTTCGACGACCAAATGCAGCGGCGGGGATGATGCAAGGGCGCGGGACGGTGGAGCAGCAGGGCAGGAATAGACTCGAGGGGGGGAAATATATCTGCGCTGGTTCGGGGGGCTGTGGTATGCGTGTGGATAGGCGGGAAGAGCACAAGTTTGGTAGCGGGCGTCGAGGAGACTGGGCGCAGCTTCAGAGGGCGAGGGTTGCGCCAGTTGTGTGGATTGGAAAGATGTCTTTTTGGCGATGGAGATGCGACTGCTGGGCCCTGGCGAAGATAGGATCGGCAACTAAGTTTGGCGTCCGCTGGGGAAAGGCACGCTAAGGCTCAAGGTTGTACCGAAAGCGTCGCCTAGATGTCTTCGGGTGCTTGGTGCAGGCGAGGCTTGTGGGAAAGATGAAATCGACGATTACGGGACGAGGTATGATCTCCCTAAGAACAAACGTGGTCGCCGTTTTCTTCTCTCACTGTGACCACCGGCTGCAATGCGCTCGCGTGTGCCAAGCACGAGTCAGGGACGATGCGGCAACGGAATCCGGACGATCCTCTGTGATGCGAGCTGTCGTTATGGCAGCCTGAGACACGACGGGCATGGATAGGAGGCCAGAGGCATTATCTACAGGGCCGCCATGTTTCACCACCACCCTGCCGGCATGTCCAAGCTCTCTCTCTGCTACGCCTTCACCTTTGCATGTTTGTCCTCGGCACAAGACTTTTAGGCAATGGTGTCCAACTTGTCCACGACGGCCAATTGACTTCTCTGCGTACTTGGAGCGAGCTGCAGCACTATCGAGCACGATGCAGCTCGGAGCTTGCATCCATCTTCACAAGCGTCCAACGTGATTGCTTGGAGGCACAGCAGAAGATTCAGGGAAACCATGGTCGCACACGCTGTGGGTTCAGTCATCACTCAATGGGCGCAGAAAAGCCTTTCAGGCTCGTGACCTGCATCATCCATGGATTGCTCTCGCTCAGAATACTCCCTGCAATTATAACGCCTCCTAGCTGCGGGTTTGCGCTGCGAGGCTGCAAGTCGGATGCGAGGCGTCCAGTGAGCCACCCGTCTCTCCACTCCGTGCGCATCCACTCTGTGCGCATCCACGCTGGCGTTCTAATAAGCAGAGCAAACTGGCTGCGACTGCCGGATACGTGAGGCATATTGGGAAAGTTATTCACCCGCTAGCTCTGGCCATGGTTGTCATAACTGCTTCACACCTACACCGCTCTGAATGGTTGAGGTGTTACGCAAGACAAGTCACCGACGAACCGCCGCAAACATGGCGATGAAGCAACTCCGAGTGACATGGTGAGCTGGTGACAGCATTTTACCTCAAATACCGACCCCCTAGCGCTTCTAGAAGGCCATTTGCGACAGTGCCAGCGACAGCCCAGCGACGGCTCCAGGATTCAGGAGTCACTTGGCGTCAGGCAAGCGAGAGGCATCAAACGTCCCGAAGGCTCAAACACAGGGCCTGGCGATGAGATGTTTAACGGCGGAGACGGTGGAGTAGCGAAGTATCGGCCAGAGTGCATCCGTAAGACCATGACGAATTTGCCGTAGTTACTTGGGCGTTGTAACGCGTCTTGACGACTGCGACATTGCAGGTCGAATGGAAGCCTTATGCCAAACTTGTGGAACTCTGCGAAGATGAAGGGCTGCTTAAAGGCTTTGTCGAACGCAAGAGAGACGTGCCTGAAGAGGCTCGAGTTCCATCACCACATGGCGCTCCCTGCGCACAGCGGTCCACAAATCCATCGTTCATTACGCGCGTTGCTGTGGTATGTGCTATCGACCAGCATCATCCTTTATCGCTCCACAGTCTGGCAAGACGTTCGTCTCAGCCCTCGCTGTCAGCTCTCTCCACGCCGTTGTCACAATCAGTCCAAAACAATGCGTGTCTCGCACGGGTTGAGCTTAACACGACTTACAGATTGGCATCTTGACGTAGACAGTACATATTCTGGGGCTGTCGCTCAAGCGAAGCATCAGGAGTACGTGCCGGCTCACGATCCACTCCCGATCCACACCGTCGAGTCTCGACCTTTTGGCTAAATCCCACCCCCCGTCATTCGTTATTACCGCCCCTTGCATTTTGCGAGGCTCTCCACACTACACTAAGTACTCTTGACTGTTGTTTGTTTTGGTCTGTTTGCAGCACCCTCGATATTTTCTTTGTCTCGGTCTTGGGAACCATCGCGCGCGAACGGCTTTGTCTGTTGTGGTCTCGTGCGGCAGTGTTGAGCAGATCACTGGCGCCAACAAAGCCAAAAATAAGATCGAGAGGATGAGCGTCCTACCGTCATCTTATTGCGCTCCACCGACTCGGCTTAGCGCAGGCGGCTTCTTCTCCTAAACTAGATAGGCACAAAGTTGAGCGGTCTAGTGTCGATCGCTGATTCGCTCTGATTGTATCGTTCCTGCATTGGTGACTGCAAGGCGGCTTCCCTGCGCATCCATCAAAATACGTAGGTTTCCCTTCATACCTCGACCTCCTTGCCCACCTTCTCTACGGTCTCGCCTCCCTCCAACTCTCTCTTCTCTGTCGACTTATCGCTTCACTCTTTCAGCGGTATCTCGCCTTACGCTCTTTCCGAACTTGTGTCTCTCGTTACCAATACTTGTCCATCCGCTTGCGAAACGACGGTGCTCTACAGGTGCGTATCCGCTACTTCCCGTTCCCGTCCGTCACACTGCGCCAAGCATCCGCGAACCAACAACCACAACACCACACAGAAGCAACGTGCTCGCTACACAATGGGAACTAACATGCAAACAGCAATTACACTCCTTAATCACTACTACACGCCCCAGAGTTATCTGCACGCCCTCGACACGCCCTAACGACACACTATATCACCAATATCATAATGATGAACATCAGCCTTAGCAAGCGCAATGAGGATGGCAGCCTCAGCACTACCCACCTCGCACTCCTCGTTACCCTTATGATGCTGGTTCTCGTTGGCATGCTATGCGTAGGAGGCCTCATGTTCCTTCGCAGCATCCGCAGAGCCAGGAAACAAGCCGAGACAGACCCAGAACTCCCAGTCTACGAGAAGCGCCAATCAAACATCAACCGCCTGACCATCACTGCGATGCCCTACAAAGGCCGCGAGTCCGTCATCACCTACTCGGAAAAGCAGAACCTCATGGACAGCCCTACCAGCCCGGTACCCGAGATCCGCATCACTTTCCCTGACGAGATCGACGAGTCTGGCAAGCAACAATCGGGTCGTGTTGTGGTTGTCCGTGTCGGAGACCACAGCGTTGGACTCGAGCCTGTGCAAGAGGACCTCCCGCCATACCAACAAGACGCATCGGACCGCTTCGACTCGCTCGACCTGGATCGCATGGGCGGACTGAAGGAGAAGGACGACAAATACTACTCATAAACCTCACGACACCACACGTCAAAACCCGGCTAGACCGCCGATACTTCCGGTCGAGCACCCCTCGGGCACCCACCAGCCATTTGGCTACGACCGACTTTACACCTTGATGACGGCTATACCACGCTGACTGTCAGCTTCTCCGTTCCCTGCCGAAGCTGTGGAATAGCCGGCAGGGCGCCACACTACTTATGTATATTCTCGGAGTTGACTGGCCATTTTGCTGTATACCCACTCTGACGACTGGCCATCTCTTCAACGAGGTTTTCATACCTCTTACATAACTCTTATTCATTAATGTATGATATCCAACTCACTCTCTAGCGACTGTGCAGAGCAGCACGAGAGCCAATACAATCCTTTGTCAAGACTGAAATGTGTGCCCAATTTACCAAGACCGAGTGAATGCTGTGCGCGATGTTACCTTTGGGCAGTTTCCAAGTCGCGTCTGGAACATGATGTCAAGCTTCGTATCCATCGATAGCAGATCGTAAGCACCGCTCGTAATTACGGCGCGTACCTCGATGGCGGATGCATGACATCGGCGGCTCGGCGAAATGGGAGATCCACAGTGGATGCTTGCGACACATCCTCACTTTTGCTTAAACCACGCATCAACTTTGTCCCCATGGATTCTGTCGCTCCTTGAGGCCCCCTAAGCCATCCGAATACCAATAGACATCTGATTGGCATCTACTGAGAGCCAATTGGTCCGCCTTCTCCGCCCGCCATGGAGAACGAGGTCTTTACGCCGCTGTCCGACATTACCGGCCAGAGCAGCGCACGCAAAGCTGTCAAGTTTGCGGCCGATACGCCAGAGCCACGTGAGACAGTGCGAGCTCCCCGGAGACAGGTTCACGACCCCGACAAAGCGAAGAAGGTTGGACAGGTGCACTTCAAAGCGCAGCATGGCATCATCATCGCCTTCTTTACCTTTATACTGTAGGCTCTCTCATCAGAGCCCGTCTTCCGGCTCCGCGTACAGACGCGCAAAGCTGACTTGGCCAGAATTCTTCACGTCCTCGGTATCTACCTTTTCACCAGCGGCTTCCTCCTTACGCGATTGGTCCTCGACCACAAGTCAGAATGCGCCCTGCCCCCAATCGACTCTGCCAGCGCGTACACAGCGGGCGATGCTGAAAAGGGGTGCTGGCACCCCAAGACGTTCAACAAAGCCGTCGTCATCATTGTTGATGCGCTACGATACGATTTCACAGTCCCCTTTCCAGAGCAGTTCGAGCCCATCGACCTCGCCGTCGCCGCCGAAAACCCGTCTCAAGCGCCCCCAGTCGCTCCGCGCCATTTCCACAATGCATTCCCGGTACTTTACGAGACGGCAAAGAATCAGCCTCAGAATGCCTTCCTCCTACCCTTCATCGCCGACCCGCCGACGGCCACGATGCAGAGGCTGAAAGGGCTCACGACGGGCACATTGCCCACCTTCATCGACGTGGGCAGCAACTTCGCTGGCCAGGAGATTGAGGAAGACAATCTGGTCGGACAAATGAAGAACGCAAGCAAGAGGATGGTTCATCTTGGCGACGACACATGGCACGCTCTCTTCCCCAACTACTTTGAGCCAAACCTCACGCATGCATACGATTCGTTCAATGTTTGGGACCTACACACTGTTGACAATGGCGTCACGGAGCACATCTTCCCGCTTCTGAAGGCTGAGAACGCCACCAAGTGGGATGTGATCTTCGGCCACTACCTGGGCGTGGACCATGCGGGACACCGCTATGGGCCCGATCACCCTGCTATGACTGCGAAACTCAACCAGATGGACGAAGTTTTTCGCCGCATGATTGAGGAGATTGACGACGACACACTGCTAGTTGTTATGGGAGACCACGGCATGGATGGAAAGGGCGACCATGGAGGAGAGTCGGACGACGAGATACAGGCGGCGCTATGGATGTACTCGAAGAAGGGTGTGTTTGGGCGCAGCGATTCTGCTTATATCACACCTCCTTCTAACGCAAAGACCCGACCAGTTGGGCAGATCGATCTTGTCCCTACTCTGTCGCTTCTCCTGGGCTTGCCGATACCCTTCAACAACCTCGGAAAGCCCATCGAAGAAGCATTCATCGGCAAGAACGGCGATGATTACAAGAACTTGGCGGCCGTCAACCGTCTGACAGCCGCGCAGATACACAACTACCAGCATGAATATGCCAAGGTTCGTGGTATCGCAGACAGCGCCAGGGCTTCTTCGCTTTCGCTGTGGAAGAACGCAAATGACGCGTGGAACCCGCTAGGAAAGTCCAAGACCAATAGCGCCGAGATGCGCCAGGCATATGAGGCTTTCGGTGCTTATCAGCGCGACACGCTCCGTCTTTGCCGTGATCTTTGGGCTCGGTTTGACATTCCCAGGATGGTCAGTGGTGTCGTGATCTTGGCCGCAAGTCTGATTGTAGTCGCTCTTTACGCCAGGATCCTTCACGGGGACCGTGCAGATGTCACCCCCGTCTTCTTCACCCGAGGTGCCATTGGTTTGGTCCTTGGAGGTATCGTCGGTCTTCCTATTACCATCTTCATGCCTGAAGACTCCAGATCGCATATTCTTGTCCTCTCCTCTGCCCTTACCGGGATCATCGGCTGCGCCTCAACTTTCTACGCCCTGAGCTACCGTATGATGCCCCCAATGCCAAACAACATCTGGGGCTGGACGAGCGCCATCTTCACTCTCGCCCTCTCCGGGGGCTTTGCAGCAAACTCATTTACTATCTGGGAAGATGAGATCCTCTTACATTTCCTAACTACATTTGGAGTCCTTGCACTCATTTCTTCTTTCCGCCAGAGGAGAATCGCAGATCGAACCCTTGGTGCTTACCACTCCATCCTCTTCACCGTGTTGCTTAGAATCGCCAGTTTCTCTCGCCTATGCCGAGAAGAACAGATGCCCTACTGCAAATCCACATATTACGGCTCTGCCCTATCAACAACTTCCGCACCCTGGCAACTTGCCATCCCAGCCACAGCTGCCATCCTCATCCCCACATTCATCAAGAGCTACTACGACGGCACGAAATCCTATCAGCACAACGCCACTCTCTGGATCGGCCTCGCATTGCGCTTCGGCTTGATGCTGTCTGCCGCATACTGGACTCTCGATGCTGCTGACGACGGCGAGTGGGCGCCCGCTTGGTCAAACATCATCGGTATCACGAAACGCTTCATTGCACAGATTGTGCTAGCAATTGCTCTCGCGTTTGGCTACTCCATCTACAATTGGTCGAAACCTCTCCTGAACGTCATCATTGATAAAGATGGCAGCGGCGTTGATGAAAACGGTCAACCCAAAGAAGCCGTCACCATTCTTGGTTTCGCAAATGTGCACGGGAGTCGATACGCACTGTTGATCACCATCTGGTATCTCGCCATCACTGTGCTCCAAAAGCCAATGGGCGCTGGCGCAATCGGAATACTGGTCTGGCAGCTGTTTTCGCTTTTCGAAATCATTGATACTAACAACCTACGTCAATCCGCCATCGGCCCTGTCGTTTTGGGTCTGTTGGGTTCCTTCCACTTTTTCAAAACAGGACACCAGGCTACCTTGTCTAGTATCCAGTGGGAATCCGCCTTCATCCCCTTGGCCAAGATCCGTTACCCTTGGACACCCATCATTGTTCTGCTGAATACATTTGGTGCCCAGATCCTGTGCGCCATTGCTGTCCCAGCGTGCGTGCTTTGGAAGGTCAAGCCGCAGAAGAAGGGCGTTTTGTCCGTCGTCACAAAAGCTGTGGCGACTCATATTTTGTTTTATGCGACGACGCAGCTTGCGACGACCATGTGGGCGGGCCATTTGAGAAGGCATTTGATGCTTTATAGGATCTTCTGCCCGAGGTTCATGGTTGGGGCTGCGGTGCTGCTGACGGTGGATGTTGTGTCTATTGTTATCGCGTTGTGGGGGACTAGGATGAGCATGTTGAGTACGGCTGAGGTTTTTGGTTTTGGTGGATGATCGGTTGGGAAGAATAGTTGGGAGCGGCTGGAAGGTGGAACAAGAAGAAAGAGAGGTGGTGTAGGTGGTTGTAGATTTTGCATTGCATATAGCGTTTTCTTTCATCTCCTTGCGTCGGAAGTCAAGAAGCACGCCTAGAATCAGATCTTGTGGCTTCGTTCCCTGTGTTTTTCTAAACACCATCTCTGGTTGTTGTGGTTCTTGTCTTGGTGCACGTCGTTTACATCCATGACTGGTACCTGCCGGGCTCAAACGGACCAGATTAGTCAAGATTGGCCCAGCTCTGCGTTGGTCTCTCACCTCTTACTTCTTGCTATCCTATCGGCATTGTGTTGCTGCCTATGTCCTCTCTTATGTCACACGTAGCGGTATCGCAACAGCGCAAGGTAAAGGTAAAGGTAAAGACAGCCGTTTCCGGTCGCTCCTGCTATATTAATGATCTCTTCTCAGCTTGATCTCCGTCTCTCTTCCACCTCACTTCGAAAGTGTAGAGCAGGAAATTACTGCCACAGAGTGTACGAAAATATACATGAGCGACCCTCAACAGAACACTTATAAGTCTTGGTCGATACTGTCAGCGTCTCACGGAAGCAGCTACAGACGCCACTATGGCATCGACTCAGAATCAACGCGTGGAAAAGAAGATCTACGGTATCTTCATAGCAGAAGATCTCATCGATGACTCGACTGGCATCATTCCGATGAGAGGATTAAAGTCACCACTTAGCCTCAAAGATCGTTTCGCGAGGCGACTGTCGAAGATGCTGGATGCCGAGATGGACATACAACAGACAGACAACGGCAACGCGATGAAGATATTTCTCACGCGTAATCGAACAATTTCTCGAGTACGCGTTGGCCTGGATAATGAACTCCGCAAGTTCATGCGAGCCACGAAAGACGCGTTGAAATCGATTGCGAAGAACGCCGATGGTATGTTGAATCCAATTTCTTGAAATCATCACTAACATGTTCAGGTCCGCAGCATGTACTTCAGATCGCGTGCGATGACCTCTGGGACATGATCCTTATCTTCAACCGCAGTAAGATCGAAACGATCATTCAAAAGCTGCAGAAGACCTTGCAAGATTACCAGGAAACATTCGACGACCTCGTGACGAGGATGTTTGGCATTGATGATCCCGAATACAAAGACCAGCTATTGGATCGTGAGCTTGGCGATCGTATCATCTCACTCTCGCAACGAATCAACAGCTATGACCGTTCGATGAAGGAATTGAATGCGCTTGTACATCTCGCATCAGAAACGACAAGAGTGCTTCTACATCTGCAGGAACGGTTAAGGTCCATTCTCGAGAAGACACGGCTTGCCGATAAGTTATACGAGCTTATCTGCGCATTGGGGTTTCCCGAGCGAGTGCACAGTACTATGGTGAGGTCAGCTAGAGCCTCACAATCATTCGAGAACGTCAAGTTCCATTTGAGATCCAGCTCTCCAGGCAAGACTGTTTCCTTCGCGATCCCAATAGAGAGCTCGACGCAACCAAACGCAAAAAAACCCTTATTACCTCAACGACAAGAGAAGCCCAAACGTCGTTGTTATATCGAAAACAAGATTACAATGCCAGCAATAACTCCTACTCTTCACTTTCATCATCCTCAGCCAGCAATCTCTAGTCTCGGCCCTTTGATGACTGCCGTTCAGGTTTATCTTGCTCGAGAAGACAAAGGCCTCGCCCTTGTTCGCCTACAGCCTGCCACCAAGCAAGAGACCACACAACTTATCGGAACTATTTTACAAGGGAAGCTCCTCCCTATGCGTGCTAGCGCATGGTATGCCTTTGGATTCGTTACAACCAAAGATAAAGACCAAGAACAGCGGTTATCGGGCCTGTACAAGGCTCTACTACGCGAAGCAGACAATTCCGGAGTAATTTTCCATGAGCTGCAGACCGCCTTGGAGAAAAACACACTCGTCACACTCTTTGACAAGCACGGGTATGGACACTTCCGCCAGCTGTTCCCGTGTCTAGAGAGCTTCCTTACAACAACACCTCAGCAGCGCAGCACTGTCTGGCGACTCAGGCAGTTCTTGAAAGACCCCACCGATGATGAGCCTCCGGCCTGCCTACAGCGCGATTACGGCTTCAGATACTGCCGTCAGCGCGAGGAGGTGCTTCATCTTAAGGGGATCTATACTCACATGCTTCGCAAACTAGGTCCAAAGGATCTGCATACCGCTTGTATTCATGGTCGGCTTTTTGAGACGGCAGTGAAAGAGGGAGTGGAGATTGATTCGAAGGACAAGCGTTTCCTGAACAGTGATTATGGTTCCCCGTTCCTAGGGCTGGACAACGAGGGTGGGCTTGAGGTCTATCGTGGGCCTTTCTACCGAAGGAAATTAAAACTCTAGGTGAGACAGGCGGTTGACGTGTGGAGTGCGTGACCGAGGACTCTTGGAGATTCGCCTGATGAGCTTCCGGCGAAGAGCGTCGAGCACTCTTCGTATCCATGGCACAACTGTGCAGCATGCTGGACGCCGTGCGCATGGTAGGTTGGCCTTGGTTTTGGGCATACATGCTGCATTTTGGATTTACGGACGTCACTTGTGGCTTTTTTGCGAATGCGATTCTTATCAAAAGGCGGTGCGACATACTCTATGGCGAGACAACGGCATGGACATGCTTTTGAGCGATTTTTGTCTGGTTCTACCACTTTGTGTCTTTTCTCTCTCTCAAAAGTCCGGTTTGCAAACTAGTATGAAGCATTTGGGTCACTTGTGGGACCAGAATCGAAACTGTGGAAGCATGTAGTGTAATGCGTTCCATATACACTGTCTCTCGAACTCTTCCTGACGACTTTGACACCCGTAGCCCAACCAAACAAATCTTTTTTCATTCTCCTCCTATCCATGCACCTCCAACTTCCACGCGTCATCACCAATCCTTGTTACAGCGGAGTACACGTGACACTCAAGCCAAAGAAAGTATATATAAGATCCTCTTCTACACGCTACCTTCTTCTCCATCATATATCCATCTGCAAGATATTTCTCGAAAACAAAGCTCTTGTAGAAGTGGTCATGAAGATATTCTGAAAAGTACCGGATTTCCGTGATATGTGTCTCCCAGTCCTTTTCTTTTTCTCCAAAAATATCGATGGAAGAGTACATGTGAAGAGTAGAAACTGCATCCGCAGAACACGCATGCTAAAACGGGCACGCAAGAGAAACTTGAATCCGATCGAACAAACAAGAAAAAATCAGACTGGCCGCGGGCATACCTTGAGAAGCCCAAACCACGCAGATAAACCAGCCATGTCGTCCCTCGGTCCTCTCCAACCTTCTTATACCTCAAGCTTGCGACCGTTCTCATCATCTTTCTTCCTTCTATACGAGGCTCACATACCAAAAAATGACTACCACGACTTTATGCCTTGCTGGCCTGGGCCACCAAAAAACCTGAGTGCCCTTCACATGGCGTTCGCTCCCTCCTGTTCCACGGCGTCAAAACAAAGACATTACTTTGCGATGTCTTTGTGTGAAAGAGAATCACAGACATATCATTCTGTGTGGCTTTGATTGTGCGTTTGCTGGGATGCAAGTTCCGAAACTTGAGAGAAGAGACTATCATAGGGTTCGTCTACTGTGCGGGCTGCGTGGCTAGTTCTAGTATGCATGCTGGACGCATAAAACTTGGCTCAAGCGCGTGCGAGGTTCGTCACCCTACATGCTTGTCTCTTCTCTTCTATCAAAAGCGCAGCGAAGCATTCGCATGTTTGAATGCCAGATCATATCAACTCTACATCATGGCGCGCGTCTTCCCCGGACCAAATCAGTAATCGTACCATTCGATGTTGGTTCCAAAGAGATGAGGAAACGTGCCATTCGTGCGCCACTGAGCCCCAGTAATGACATCGATACAAAAATCCAAAAGTGACGACTGCTGTTCTCATGCACGTTGCGACCGAGTTGTACCTATACGCGACGGCAAGAGAAGACGACCCTCATCTGTACGGTGTAAATTCTTGTATAAAAGTCTTCATTCTGTACGCGTCCCTGCTTTCTCATGCTCATGACGCAGCTATGGGAGACTAAAATGGACTTTGCCTTGATGACATGTCGTGGCTCAAAAGCTGAACACAGATACTGTATGGTTGTGTACACTCGTCGCTCTTCTCGCGCATTCCAAAAAAAAAAGTGATATGACGATGCTATGGTGGAGTCGGCGCGTGCCTGTTAAGAAATCAGTCTATGAGATCGTGTTTGGTGGTCCGGTGTAGTGGCTATTGCTGCCTCGTGTTTTGGTCGCAGGGCGGCTTCAAATTACTTCAAGTTCGTGCTCGTACACCGCTATCCGTGGCACGGATTGACGGGTACAAGTGGTGTGACAAGACCACCTCGTTCCGCTATTTTCAAAAGAATTTGTTGACCACTGATGTGGTGCTCTTCAGTAGGTGTTGTTGACGCGTGAGGTACGCGCCTGGAGTGGTGATGATCGACATCATGATGTCAATCTGATGACGTAAAAATCTTAGAGTGGAAGTGACGCGTATCGATCGTTATTCTCTCATCCATTGTCGAGGCGAGCATCTTCCGACACATTGTTCGTGGTGATGCAGGCTGGTACCTTTCCAGTGTTTGTCACGATTTCGATGACATCGAGCAACACCTCGGTACATACAACAACGCGAAGCTCTACGCTCTTTGACTCATCATCCATCTCGAAGCACACTTCCACCAGTTCTCGTCCACTTTCCATACATAGCCTCAGCACTCAGTCACGCCTGCACATGCACGTTTGGTTCTTCATTTGTAGATTCAATCTTTCTATTCGGCTATGTACACTTACGCTACAACCAACTATGCCATTAACCTTGCTTTTATAAACACTTTTACTGTAAAAGAACTCGCATCTATAACCATCGCAAAACATCTACTCATATCAGAACATCCAAGCTATGAACAAAGAAGACTCGCTAGCGAATCGAGACTGAGCCAGAGTGAATACTACAAAGAAAGAATGAAGAGACAACGACCTGCCGTGTTCGCTCGTAGAACATTCACAAATCATCGAAAAACCGACAATACAGGCACCGCCAGAGGTCTGCAATAACCTGCTGACAAACTCCGAATTCATGTGTCAGGCACCGCGCATCTTCCTGTTTAATTTACTTCTTCTTAGGTCTCTTACCCTTATCTTCCTTTTGGCCGGAGATTGATGCAGTACTTTTGAGAGATTTCTTACCCTTGTCTTCCCTTATGCTGGAACTCGATGCAGAACTTCCGGTTGGACTCTTCGACGCAGCAACCGTCTTCTGGCTTGCAGAAGTCTTTCCTGCAGTAGTAGGAGCCTTTCCTGCAGTAGTAGGAGCCTTTCCTGCAGTAGTAGAGGCCTTTCCTGCAGTAGTAGAGGCCTTTCCTGCAGTAGTATGCTTTGAGGGGCCTATATGTTGGGTATGCGAGGCTGGGACGGGCTGAGGCGCATCAGTTGAGCGAGGTGGCGTATGCGTTGATGCCGCCGAGAAGTCAAAAACATCTGCCATAAAAGCACCACCGTCACCTGATCCCCTAGAACTTGCCTTCGATGCGGAACGACTACGTCGTTCGTCCCCCGTATCGCGACGGGCGGGGGACTGATTTGCAACTTGGGGTGAACTGCCGCCAGAACGGGGTGCTGGAGACTGCTCCCTAGAACGCATAGGGCTAGGGTCTGCGTACAGATCATCGTTGTCATAACGATCAAATACCCAATCGTGGGTGGTGGGATTTAAAGCATAATATTGTTGATCGTCATTTAGAGATAGTCTGCTTGCTGATAATGATGGGCTATTTATGATGGGTGGAGTCCTTGGGGGGTTGGAACCACCCGGGCTCTTGGTGATGGGTGGAGTGTTTGGGGGATTGGAACTACCAGGGCTGTCGTAACCTGGTGGATATGCTTTTACCGTCGGATGATTGTTGGGATTAATGAATTTGACTGGACGAATTGAATAACCTTCCCGCCGACCGTTGTGAGCGACTGTGAAGGATTTAAAATTGTCCGGAATTAAAACTGGTCCAAGTTGTTTCCTGGTTCGACGCAGGATCTCATCGTAGTTTTCTTGTACCCAGGGCATCCTCCTGCCATCAGCTGTTATCCCCTTGACATTATCGTCCTCTCTCAATGCCTCCGCCGCGTAAGATTCTATAAAGCTTGCTCTCTCTTCTGCTTTCCGCCATATATTCTGATCGGCAATTTCGTTGGCTAATTTGCGATACCGATTTCTTTTAGCCCACTCTGGACCTTTGTCTATCTTCTTAGAACTTCCACCTTTATCAATTTTTTTGCATTGTTCACAACCAGACACTATCTCGGTGGTGCCAGGTCTGACATCAAGTGAACTGTCGGGTTTTGTTCTATCGCTGCATCTTCCCCGACCATGGTCACACATTCTTCTTGCCTCTACGTGCTTGCGGGGGCACCGAAACCACTGCATATAGCACATCTTAGTTGTTGATCAATACAAGAGTTCGAGGGAACAGATCTATAGCTGGGGGCAATCGAATGATGAATGAGTATAGTCGTCTGTTGAGGGACCTGTAGTGAAGTCTTCGTATTTGGATATTCGAGGGCTGAATTAGGTCGGATTTGTACGCTTAGGCTACTGACCAGCAGTAATTTAATTGAGTATCAATGTGTTAGTAAATGAGGAAGCTTGTTGTTGTTGTCGTTGTCGTGTACACAAAAAAGGGTGCAGCAGGTCAAGGTATATATACTCGGTCATAACTAACAGACCGAGCTTTCGTCAATCTCTGAGTGTGACTTGGTAAACGTAAATCTATAGACGTGACTCGATATGTAACAAGGTCCGCGCTTGAAGGCCTGACAAACCACTTTGAGCCAGTGGATCAATCGCTACCGTTCGCACTGTCATCGTTCTTCACTAGAAATGTACAATCACTTTTATGTTAATGAGGCATGAGGCCTTTTACTTATATTACAGAAGATTAAACTCGATTCAAGTCTCCTCTTCATTGAATATGAATATCGCATAGCATAAGAAGGTCCTATGATGAGATAAGGCTCGCTAATACGACTATTGGCACAAGTCGCGTTAACACGAGACTATCATGTTAGAAGCATGATTCTCGTTGTACAACGAAATTGTAGAGATGATTGTTTTGATTACATACTATATATAGAGTTTTTAGATTTGACAAGGCTGTCTTTTTGGATTTTCGAGTTTGTAAAGAAGCATTATTCACATGGCAACTACAACAGCGAGAAAACATAAAAGGGTGCTAGATCCCCTTATGTAGACCACACTGGAACTGAGTAATATATGTAGATTTGGGGAAGTTCATTGCTAAGAGAAATAGAGGAAGTTCACCTAGCAGTCCGTTTACACCAATGCAACTATATGTCTGAGATGTCTTGCATGTTTCTCCTACGTGCCAGAACCAGGTTTCTTGGTCGGCTTCTTCTTCGAGTCCTGCTTACTGTTCTTCGGTTTGGAACTCGAGGCCGAATCTCCAGTACCACGTCTTGTTGGACCACCGGTAGAAAGACTTGCGGTGGGGTTGCTTACGGTAGTGCGTGCTTCAGTAGAGCGTCTTGGAATTCCGGCTGCTGGAACACTTGTAGTCTGTCTAGTGGCATTCGAAGTAGTCTGCGCGAATCGTCGTGGTTGACCTCCGATTTTTTGCTTTGCGGCACCAGTTGTAGACACACTTGACGTAGCTTTAGCTGCACCAGAGGCCGTATATTTTTTTGATTGCGTTTGATGAGCCTCTACTGCCCGTTGTTTTCCTGCAGCCGCCGTTTTGCCAGAACGGAGTGTTGAAGACTGCTCCCTAGTGTCTCGGGGTGGAGATTCAGCATAAATCTCGTCGTTCCCAGAGCGATTGACTGCCCAGTGGTGGGTAGTGAAATCTTGGTTCATCATATCATAGTATGCTTGGTCATTCGTGATAGGTGGAGTGTTTGGAGGATTGGAACTGCCTGAGCTATTATAACCTGGTGGATATTCTGCTACAGTCGGATATTTGTTAGGATTGATGACTTTTGCTGCCCGTTGCTTCCCTGCAGCCACCGTTGTGTCTCCGGTAGCAGGTAACTTTGAAGTGGTGTAAGGAACTGGCTTGGTAGCTACAGGTGCTTGCTGAGGCTGCAAGTTGCTTTGTATGTACGGCTGTCGTCGTGCAGCTTGCATGCGAGTTCGCATCTCTTCATTGTGCATGCGTTCTGCTTCTTGGTTCCTTTCCACAGTCCGAGCTTGCTCTCGTCGCTTAGTACGATCCGCCTCCCTCGTTAAATGCTCGCCTGGATGGTAGTCATTATCTGAAGAAGAAGAGTCATGTACACGAGCATCTAGGCTTGCATGAGTAGCCTTGGCTTTTCGCTTCGCTTTTCGCTTATCACTTTCTAGTTCCGAAGCACTGGGGCTTTTTTTTTCGGGGGTGCTCATGCCAGAGAAACCAGACCCGCCCTCGCTGTTGTAACCTGGAGGATAACGGTCTGGTATGTCTTCGAGTCTTCTACCCTCCTTGAGATTGATCGTTGTTTGAAAAGTTTTCTTGGCGGCCGAACCCTGAGCATGTGAATCATCAGACCTACTTGCACCACCAAGAGACACACCTTGGGTGGGGCGGCGTTTAAGACCTGGGGGTATTTGATCATCCTTGAATAGTTTTTGTAGATATTTTGCGGCGTGTTCCAATAGATCATGCTGGTCGGATGCTTTCATTTGTGTCCATTTTCCACTTGAGTTTTCGCGCTGCCTACGCTCATTAACCTCTATGGCTTGGTGCTCATACGCTGCTTCAAAGGCGCCTCGGGCTTCGGCGTTTTCCCATGTGTATATATTGGCAGCAGTTACGGCTTGTCGCCTGCTGTCTGCTTTTTTTTGTGCTGCCGTGCGAAGCCTGGTCGAAGACTTTTGCGGAGCTACAGTCGGTTGATGTTCTAAGTTCATTTCTCTCACAGCAGAGATCTTCGCATCTTCCCTTTCCTCTTGCGTCCAGGATTTCGGTACCAGAGTCGTCTTTTCGCCCTGTTCCCATTCTAGGTGCCTGGATCTCCTACCTTCAAATGCTCGTCGTAAGAACAAGGCCATAAACAAGTCCGCATCATTTTCATGGTGCCATTTATATTCAGAGGCGGCTGCACGTGCAGACTTCCTGTAGTGTTCCATTGCTGTTTTTGGGATATCCAAGCATTGTTTACATCCGCTTTCCGGTGATAGTAAAGGCGGCAGTTCTTCGATCTCATTTAGATTGAGGCAAAGATGGGCTTTTTCACAGTATGAAGTGAACGGAGCAAGCTCATGCCCGTTTGGGCATATGTATAACTGTTTTTGACACATATTATTGTGATGTACTGATGTCGGGAGAAGAGACCTTAGATGAGTGTTGATTTGTTGGTTCGAGGCTGGTACGGTTGTTTGACGAACTATCTCTCCGTCGTCCCTTGTATCCAAGTATTCGAGTGCTGTGTTCAACTATACACGTGAGACGGTTTTGTTTAGCAAAGGTACTGGCCAGCAGTCAATGATAGGAGTAATAGTATAATAATCGGTTCAAATAAGGTATTGTTGTTATCGTTGTCGCTATTCTATGGAAGAACGTATCAGAAAAACCCAGATTTTATATATCTTTTGAGCACGTAGAAACTGAAGGTTGGTGAATTTGCGTATGTGAATTGCCCTTGGTCAACGATCTGGCAGTTGACAATTAGCTAGAAAATTGACTGCAATCAAGCGTGAAGCCATCAAATCTCCATAAGAGATGTACTAAGTTTGTTGATGTGTAAACAAACTCGAAGGTATATGTGCGATCGCGCTGCTTGAAGCGTAGATCTCATTGAATCACCATCCTCGCGTACGGTCAACTGGATGTCGTTCGCAAGTCCTCGACTCATTGCGCTAGCGGATTTCGTGGCTCTCGATGACCATTTCCGCTGTTGTCTGCTCTTGGAAGCTCGCCGATAGGAACTTGAGTGACCTACCCACTCTGGTGGGCATGCTCATGGTCGCTTCGGTCGTGTAGGGGGTTAAGAAGCTTGACCCAGTTATCAGTCACTTCCTTGACTACAGTCCTGTCTGACATAGCGCGTAACGGTCCTCTTCATCTTTCAAGCAGTGAAGAACATTGATTGAGTGACTATGATAGTTGTGGGCGCAGTGCCGGTGAGTCTGATGGCGGCAATGGTGGTTGCTTCTAGAGAATTGAAATACTCAGCGACTCAGCGACTGAGGCGTCTTAGATACACTCTAGTCGGTAATTGGTTGGAAATTACAGAACGCAATGATGCGGGTGTATGACTGACCTGAAGCCTTGTATAATCAAGCAGCCAGCAAGCGTGTAATAATGACAGCTCAGCTGATTGCTAACAAAACAAGTGCTTACGACGGTTGACGTGGAAGGGTGGTGTTCCTAATAGCTTAGGCAGACGCGCCAATAGTATACTCCTATCAGTGCTGTAGTAAGCTGGCGGTGCGATGTTAAAAGAGGCAGTGACGATGGGGAGTGATGGTAGCGCGGAGTGAGAAAATTGCGGGCAGTCACAGGATGCCTCCTACCGTCGGAACGTCTCCAAACATCTCACATATCTACAAGCACATTGCGACAACAGAAGTTGAGCAATGATGGGCTAATACGATAATGTATGATTACAAGTATACTACTCATCTGCCAATCTGCTGTTGACACTACCATCGCTGCGAAAGCGGCCAACACTCCAAACTCGCAACCGCCCTATCCTTGAAACCATGGGTCAGACCAGGACACCCAAGCGTACTATCGACGTTAGTACATGCTCAAAGTATCTAGAACAGGACAGAATTACTTATAAAACTTGTTCCCGACACTCAAAACAAACTGCCCACCCTTACATTCGTTTCCCGAGAAAAGGATGCAATAGCCACCTGGATCAGGACCGATCGACTGAGGAAGGGCTCTAGGTGGAGCAAAAGTAATGCATGACGACAAGCCTGGATCAGGAGGTGAGTGCCACTCGCATTTTTCTGTGGCGGTAGGAGTGAAGTTTGGACCTGGACACGTATACACGCCGCCTGGCCGACCAATCTTGGCGTTGCATAGGGGGGACTGTGGATTTCCGTAAGTAACTAATTCGACCTTTGCGCGTGTGAATAGCGAGTTTCCAGTAGCTTCGGAAAGGGCAACGTTGTTGATAGGGGGCGTATCGATGGGAGTAGTAGCGGCGATCGCGAAGAAGACGGTGAGCGGCAGTGTTAGCATTTAATCAAATGTATAGATGTGAGCCCAGACAACCAAAAACGGGCTTTACTATCTACTTGGTGGTCGGCTCTCTGTAATGGCTCGCGTAGTGGTAGAAAATGGTAGAAAGAACTCGTGCAGTCGACGAACCCTGATATACGCCATTCCTGTGCGACAGTCGTGATGGAAGTAGAAGATGTCAGAGTCTTTACATCATCGACTAGAGTACCTTGAATACTATGATACAATTCTTCTGTCTATACAAATCACTGTCACAGAGATGGACGCCGAAGCGGCTTTGAAGTCTTTTAGAGCTGTATACAACTTGTTCGTTGTTAAAGAACCGTCGTATAGTGTGATGACTTACCACTGAGCCGTCTTGCATCCTTCTTCAAGAGATCGCAATAGAGTCACAGCTAAGGACTTCTTCCTGTAATCACTTCCCTACAAAGCAATCCAGTGCATTACTCGTCTAATATTTGATGACTAGGTCTAAGCCAGAACCTAGTCACCGCTTTACCAGTGGCCACTGGCTGAGCTTCAATCGCTAAGGTAGTGTCATCCCCATAACATTCCTCTCAGAAAAGCTTATCCAAACATCTGTTAATCTTTACTCAAAACTTGAACTCCTCATTAGATATGTACAAATCACCTCATCGTCCTGTTTCTATCCAACCCTCGCTTTCTTGCAAACCTTGCTCTACTCGCCGTCATCAGTTTTCATTCTTCACACATTTCATACTCTTCCACCACTCATTCTTCCCACCCATCTTCGAGATACCCGGACACATAAATGTTTGGAACACCCTCTTCTCCCAAATCTGCAAAGGCTCTCCCTTGCAGTCGTTCTCTTTGAACAACATGCAGTAGCCGCCTGGATCGGGACCAATAGAACGGGGCCGTTGGACAATGTCGGCAAAGTCAATACACGATTTCCCTTCGGTGTAGGCTTTGTATTTGCAGTTGCCGAGGAATCCTGTACCGAGACAGTATTTGACACCGCTGTTGCTGTCAATCACTCTGCCTTTACAGTTATCGCTTTCGGTGATTGGAATGTAGGGGCTTAGTGCAAAAGGAGGGCTTGTAAAAGACTTGGCTGTGACGAGACTGGCGAAGACGGTGAGAATGGTGGGAGGGCGCATTGTGTAGTCGTGTTTCAGATTTACTCGTGGCTACTACCAGGACTATGATGCAGATCCTATGGTAATGCGGTGTTGGTATCCGCATGTCTTGTTACTTGTGTTCTTATTGGATTGAGATTGCAGCTAGTGAGAAGGAAGGAACGAACGTGGAGCCAGCTTTAAATACACACCGCGTCGTTTGGATTGTGCAGCGAGTCTACATACGAAATCCAACGTCAAGTACCGTTAAATCAACGCATTACGTTGGGAAATCATGTTCGATGTGATTTGTTCGACTACTCGGATCGTTTGAACGTAGCCGCCTTCAATGTGAAGACGAGAGAAAGCTTAGTGCGACCCACGCACTTCACTAATCACAAGGAGGCAACTTCGAAAGGCATGGATGAAACACAGCCAAGAGTCACATCTGTTTGCGATGTTTCTTATCCCATACTCCAACATGCATCACGCCCATCCATTTCCTCATTGTCTTCACTTTAGAGTGAAGATAGTAAGGAGATACATTACGTGATGGTGGGAGAATTGATGTGCCAAAGCAGTCCCCATGTGTGATTCACATTATACTGGAGAAGAAACAATAAAAGAAATAGCTTGTATTTGACTCATATTTGAGCGGCAAACGTCATTTACATCGTGTGTCAATACCAGAACCCCCGTTCATAAAATAAAACACCATGTACCACCACCCCCTCATTTGAACCGACACTTCATACTAACCCACCACTCAGGCGTTCCCGAATCACTGATACCCGGACACTCCAACCTCTTATCACTTATCCCCTTCCAAATCTGCACCGCCTCTATCCGACACCCCTCCTCCTTGAACAACTCACACCACCCACTCGGATCCGGCCCAATAGACCGCGGCCGCTCCTCTACATTTCCGAAGCTGTAGCACCATTCCGAACCAGGCGTTGTTGGGTAGGCGCGCCACCCGCAGTTGCTCATGTTGTTATAGCCGTTGCAGAAGAAGACGCCGCCGTTTTCTGTGATGGTGGATTGGCAGTTCTGGGGACTGTAGGGGCTTGTGGCGTAGGGGAGGGCGGTGGTGAGGGCGGTGGGCTGAGCTGAGAGGGTGAGGGCAAGGAGGGTGAGTGGTAGCATTTGGAGGAGTGTATCTGTGATGAATACGTGTCAACGCGGTAAGCTAGACTTGTTGTTGCGCGATGAGTGGTAGAGTAAGAAGGAGGGCAACAATATGGATGAGCAATTTATGTGGGCGGGGGGGGGGGGGGGGGGGGGGGGGGGAGGGGGGGAAAGAATGGGGGGATGTGTGAGGGGGGGCGGGGAGGGAAACATCGGTGGAAAATGATCTGTTTTGCGGAAATGTGCAGACCCCGTACTCTATAAACAT
>NW_021167948.1:0-37315 GCF_004154835.1 Alternaria arborescens | reverse complement strand
GCTAGTAGAGCAAGGATATCTGCCTAGGCTCGCTAATGTTAAAGAGATAGCTAGTTCTTTACTTAAGATCCGCAATTAGAAGCTAGTTAGTAAGAACTAGGCTGCAAACTTTGTAAATTGTTGTTCTAAGCTTAAAACTAAGTTTAATTAAAAGTACGACTATAGTAGAGCCCTCTGCGAAGATCCTAAGGTTGTTTAAGGCTAGTTCCGCCTAGTACAGAATACGAAGGCGAAGTACAGCATCTAGGAAGAAGACACGTACAACTTTAATAAGACTAGCTTTATAATAGGCGTAATATCGACTAGCGCAGTAGTTACAGCAGCAGACTGTTGAGGACGGCTAAAGACAGTGCAGCAGGGCAACTAGGAGTGGGTCACAGCTATCTAGGGCATAGACGCGACAAGGTAGGCGATTTTACCCTTTATTATCTTCTAAGGCAAGCACTACCTCTCCGCCTAGTATAAAGAGGAAAACCTGCTTTAAGACTAGGTAATTGCAGTTTCTAAGAACAGCTAGACGACAAACAAGCTTAGTATTAAGTAGTTAGAGCACTTTAACAGGCATACAAAGAGGAGAGTTATTAGTAGTTACCGCCTGCTAGTTCATAACAGTTACGAGAGCTACAGCTTAATTAATTTCTACTAGCTCTGCGAGGAGAAGAAGATAATTACCCTCTGTATGCCTCTACACTCCTTGCACTTGCTACAGCCGCTTAACGTTAGCTGTTTTGCGCCGCTAAAGAAGGCGTATAGGTGCTAAGCTAAGAAGCTAATGCGCAACAAGATTACCTATATTACTAAAACAGAGTTCTTGCTGTGCTTTATTGCCGCTTAAAACGTTTTAATTACAAATAGTAATATCCTAGGAAGCTTCTAAGGCGCTAGCTTAGTTCTATTTAATCTAGACGCTGTTATATCGATGCTCAACGTCCGCCTGCGTACTCTACTGTTACCTACTGTCAAGGATAGTCTCTAGCAGTCGTAAACCCTAAGCAATACCCTAGAGTTAGGGTCTTAAACAAAGCTAGTTCTCGAGAGGTTTTAGAGGCATGTAGACAGCTTACCTACTTTAATAGTTAAGGCAGTAAAAAGCCTCTCTAAAGGCGCAGAGATAATAGCGCATGCTTTAGTGTTGTCGCAAAAGCGTATCGCTAAGCTTAAAGCAGCTAACAAGGCCGCTACGCGACGTAAATAGTATAAAAGAAAGCGAGTACAGAAGGAGGGAACCCTTACAGTAGAGGAAGGTCTTCGACTTACAACTCTAAAGGAGTTTAGGGCGCGCAGCGATAGGAAGAAGGCGAAGAAGAGGGTGCGCGTTAAGGTAGGCGAACTGTCGCAAAGACGCTGTAGACGCTGCGGCGAGGCTAGTTACAACTCGCGCACATGCAAGCAAGATATAGTAGTAGATTCTAAGTAGAATAGTCTATTACGATTTCTAATTACAGTTCTATACGGTGCTGCACTGTCGTGCGCAGTCGTGGTTTTAGTAAGGTCTTAGCAAAAGTGCGTCACTCGCTTAGGTGCGTCACTCGCTTGTGAACTACGTTAGCTATACTTACTTAATATTAAAGCGCTATATAAAAGTTATTTTTAAATAACTTAAGAGTTAGTTCTTAAAAATAAGTAAGTGCAATAGACAAGAGTTAGTATAATAGCATAATTAGTAGATTAATATAATATTACAAAAGGGTTAGAGCTAATAGAGTAGCGCTGCGTTGAGCTATTGTACGTTGTGATGGGAGAGGTGATCAAAGTTGGTCAGGTGCGCCGCTCGCTTGCTAACTATGTTACTCTAAATAAATCTATGATAAGTCCAGCGACGTGCGCGTTGCTTGCGATCCTTGGATTTCTGCATTACACTAGAACAAACTTCTTAGCGCCCTCTTCTAACCATTCCCTCTCAGGTAATCCGTTACAATACATCTTCCCGTCCAAATAGCATTGCGAGATAATCCGATACCTCTCCTCGCCAACGCCGCTCCGCCTCAAAATGCAAGGGACTCTCGACCCATGCAGTAAACATATCAAGTCACCCTCACGCGCCGCCTTCGGCACAAGACCCATATCGTGCTTATCAGAAAGAAACAACAGTTTCTGCTGAACAATAAGACCCCACTCTCGCAATTTCTCCAAGATCTTATAATCACCATCATCGCACCATTGCCCAGCTTTGTCGATGGTCGCTTGGATCTTATCTTCGTTCTCGCACACCCGGATGATCTCGTCTATGCTGTACCCAAGCGGTTGGTCGTAGCCAAATGCTCCGTCAGCAAGAAGAGTACGGACCAATGTGTTGTAGCATCCCAATAGCTCTTGTCTTTTCTGGGGTGTCACGACCCCCTGAATGTCGGTATATCTCTTCATTTCTGTGGCGTGATTTTCATAGTCCAGCACAGTCTTTGTACCTCGGGGCTCCTCGAGAAAGTACTTGCGGTCAAAGCTCACTGGGGAAAACCACATAATCGTGCCAACAACCTTTCCCTTGACAATAAGAGTCTCCGTATCCGCTGCGCCTTCCCAGGTGTGCGGCAGACCCCCTGAAGCGTCAAATGCCGTGTTGAAGTCCGGCGCCGTCATCGGTCGCGCGTAGGGATAGCATGTCGAAAAGTCAGGGACCCATGATGGCAGGTCATACTTGCACTCCTTGTTGCCCCTCGCGGCCGCAAAGATGTCAAGTGAATGGGAGCTCTGGATGATAGTGCTAGCTGCATTCATCCAGACTGTGCGGACCGGTAATTTGTAGTCGACCTCAATCTTTGGGTTGGCTTGCGGACTCTCGAATCCGACAAACGCGTAGATCAAGTCCAGTTCTTTCGTGGCGTGTAGTTGTTGGAGGGCTTGCATCACAAGGCCAAGAAAATTTCGTGGAACCCTGTTTCGTGGGCAGTTCGGGTCGCCGCAGCCACCTACTCGGTTATGTTGAACCAAATAGAGAGTGTCGAATCCGACTGTCCTTTTGGATATGGAGCGCGCATATCCACCGGCAGCATTTTCGACTTCGAAGACTGCACGCGTGAGTCGAAGGAGCTCTTTGAGTGGAAGTTCTAGGCTTCCGTATACGACTTTGACCTCGGGGGAGACGACGGCTTCTTGGAAGACCCACACTCTGCTGAACCAGGTTCGATTTAGAAGTCGAGTCACGGCCTGTCGTCGCCACTGTTTGTGACGCATTCTAATCGGTTGCGTGTAGGTAGACTCCTCGAGGTCCAAGAGCCCCTCGAACAGCGTGATGTCGTCCTTCACAGAGTTTTTCGGCGAGCCTCTCAGGGATGTAAAAAACTCTGCGATTACATCTCTGTCTCCGTCCTCTTCGCCCAGCCATACGACCGTGCGCTTGGACTTTTCGTAGATATCACCCATCTGCCGTACCTGCTTACTCTTCTCCCCCTTGTCAACTTGATTGATGCAGATTTGGTCTGCCCATAAAAACCGTGACTGGGTAAGATAGCGTAGTCTCCTCAGCGCCGCGTATAAATGTCTTGTGATCTCAACGGTCTCCGCCTTCACTGGCTTCAGTGTGCTGTCCTGAGTCTCAGTGTTTGTGACCACGATGACTGGGAAGTCTTGCGTATTTACGAGACCCCACGTGTACGATATAGCCTCGTACTCTGGCGCTTCGTCCAGAGAATACTGATGTAGCTTGCAGCGGATTAAGTCACTATTCGTGGTTTCAGGCGGCAAGAGCTCCAATAATCTGACAGGCTTCTCTCCGCTCACAGTCGATTTGGCTGCCGGTTCATCGTAATAAAGCGGACTGTATCGGTGACGCTGATATTGAAGCTGTTTTAGGATAGATGGTTTCTCTATCGGCGGCCCGTCGCTTAGCTCAATTGACTGGTCCTTAGAATACCTGTTTGTTTCTCCGTAATGGTGCCATTGCCTCGCCATCACTTCCATGGCAACATATAAGTTCTTTTCTATAGCATTGTTGAGCTTATAGAGGCTAGGTAGGTTAGATCTCGCTAGATCCGTCGTTGTCATGAAGTCAAACATTATGTTGAGAGTTAAGGCGAAGTTGCCACGTTAGATATTGATATTTAAACAGTGTTCACAAATAATTAGTCGAAAGCTTACTGTTCTTATCCCTATTAATATCGCTTCGCTTGTCAGCCCACAGGGCTCTCTGCCGTTATTTGAAAGACTAAATCTACTCAACTAATGGAGGCTACCGTGGTATGACAGAGTGAGTCGATGCAAAAGCTAGAGCGAGCTGAACCTGTTTCCATTACAAAGAGAATATCAGGGAGGGCTGAAAGTGTGAGGTAAAAAGCTTGATTCAGCTGATATTCAAACGAATCACCAACCTTGTGCATCCTCCCGCGCATCGTGATACAGTGTCCGTGCACTCAACGCGCGCAATCAGTCAATGCGCCGAGACGCGTTCAACCACCCATTTTCATCCCAACTCAGCACAACAAGATGACCAGTATGGAAGCTGCGCTTGCAAAGTGTGATGCAATACCCTCTGATAAAGATATCCCGTGGCAAACAATAGCTGACAAGCATGGTGTTGTGCGCTTAACTTTGACGCGTAAACACAGGGGAAACGCGCTCACGAGAAGAGGCAGGACTTGCACGTCGAAATCTTCAACCAGGACAGAAGGCAGAGCTTGTGGAGGATATAGAGAAGCTGACAGAGCAAAAGCTTTCACTACAAGAGAAATGGTACAGATTTACGCGTCTGATATTGCTGGACACCCTCTCTTCGAGAGCTGGGTCTCGCGCTTCCTCAACCGGCACATCAATGAGCTCGCGTCACAATAGAACACTCTTATGGACCGCCAACGCTACGCTGTTGATTCTGCTGATAAGTACAAGGTGTACCTTGAACAGCTGGGCAGCAGAATCGACTTTTACGAAGTGGAGCCTGAGCGGCGACTCGGTGCCCAGCGAGGATGGCGATGATGCTGTCGAGTCAGCGGAGATCACGACTAGTGGTAGGATCAGGCATTGCTTAATAGTAGAGTTGTCAGCAGTATCCGTCGCTGGGAACACTTGACGCAATCCTGACACGCGGCGGCGCGTGGAGGACGCCTGATGCCCGCAAGGTGTCACAATCGGCATAAGTTTGGAATTTGAGGGTCATTATGACGTTACTTCACCATTAGCGCATGCCATGACAAGGACGCCGACGTTGAGGAAATCAGCTTACCGCAGACTGAGGGCTTGCTGTAGACGTTGTCAGCAATCCTAATGCGCAGTTGCGCGGGGTACTAAAACTAGCGTTTCATCCTGTCCAATAAAATCATGTCTCGCGATGGAGGGGTAAACCCATCTGTGAAGGTGCCCGCCTGAACGATTAGCACCTAACGACTGGGACCATTCGATAGTCACAACACGAGTTTAATTGTACTATATTGGCCTAAATCGCGCGTCTCACTTTATTACCTCTACTTTCGATCTTACGATGTGTGGCCAGTGCCTTCATGGGACCGTTATCCAGCAATGTGAATGATTATATCCTTCGCAGCGACGATCGTCGACGAAATGGTGCAAGGCCAAGTATGTACGGAGTAGATGCTTTTGTGGATATGTTGCGTGGAGGGGCGTTGTGGCTGGTGACGGCCAACGAACTTCGCTATGGCGCTGCCCAGCTCTGCCGGTCTCTGTTTTGAAGCTGCGCCAGATCGAGCTCGTCATTGAGAATTCCACGACACATGCCCTATCGAAGTCACTGTACGAAACACACACTACTTGAACACTTTGTATCCAGTGTGTCTATTAACTAAGTAAGTTACTTGCTTAGCATAAGGGCGCTAGAGCACTACAGTAAGTTAGACTAAATTAGTTAGAACCTTAAGCACTAACGCGTAATACTAACTAATTACCTTAAGATAATTTACTTACGTTAAAGCAACTAGTTAAACTAGCTAGTCTAGAGGGTCTATATTTGCTTAGGGCCCTAGTGTTAAGCAAGTAACTTACTTGGTTAATGAACAATCCGCATTCACCTCCGCGAAAATTCAGTCACCCCAAGCAGGAAAGTAAACAACGTTCCACATTCACCACAACAATGCGAGTCGCGTTTCTCACTCACCTAAATTGGCATTCACCACGACATGACGTAGCGTCAATAATAAACGAGCGCAACACATTTTGCGATAGCAACGCACCCTTATGACGCAAGCGTAACGCTCGCTAGGCGTACGGTACCTGGACCCTTTTTCCTAATTTTCCCTCTCAGGGTTTAGGTTTTTATTGAGGCCGGGACTGTCGAGGACGCCATCCTAGAGGAGGAGGCTATGTAACACGGGACGGTAGAGGCGGAGCGAGGAGGACGATTATGGTCCCAACATGTTTGCTTCTCTCGCTCGCGCCTTGGCCGCTGAACCTGCTCATAACCCGCGCCCCGCGCGTTAGGAGAGGGACAAGAATTATTCTCACGACCTCTCCACCTAGTGTAGTAATACAGAGCTTTCCCCCACTATTCTCTTGTAGTGTGGAGCAAATACTATTGCCTATAACTACCCCTCACGGAGCACCTCTAGCGTGCTCCTTCTGGCGCTTCTCAAGGTGAGGCACACGCTCCCAGTCCAGCCCGTCATATACAAAAGCCTCGTCAAAAAGATTGTCAAAAGAAGAGTCAATATGATTGTCGTGGTCGCCTTCAGCTTCGTCGATAGCAGGTGCAATAGAGGCGTTGACAGATAGATTGTCGCGTTTATCTCGTTCAACAAGGCGATGGAGCTTCGAGTTAGGCTGTAAGGGCATCTCAACACTAAAAACAAGAGTAAAGACTATCTACTAACGCGATAATAGACAGCGATATAGGCAAAAAGATAAGACAATCAGGTGGCTGATGAATTCGCAACACTATATTTTTTACGCTAACCACTTATACAAGCCTCATTAGGAACCTCACGAAACTATCAAAACACAGCCTGTACAACACTAAATAACAGTCCGATCTCAGTCAGTTTAGTCAGTTTGAGCGCTTTAAACTGATTTGACTGATAAAATGCAAGCTTCAAACTGACTCTGATCTGACTGCCAAGCAGTCAGTCAGTCAGTCGAATCAGATTGAACTGACTGTTAGCAACTCTGCAGTATGGCCTCTGCTATGAAGCTATTCCTCGAGCGCCTCAAAGCCACGACCAACTCTAGTCCCGAAAAGTCACCCGAATCGAAACTCCGCATGATGAAAGAGATCTCAGGCAGTCGAGATTCGAAAACCTTTGCGCACGAAGAAACCCTTAGTCCTTGTCGGTTCAGATTCCTCGATGTCAAGCGATACCTAAAGAAGGAGCTTATCTACATTCGGGAATTCTCAGAGCTACCCGGTTCGGAGTACGCTGCATTGTCGTATGTCTGGCGCGGCCTGCGCCCACAGCCTGGAGCCACTTCGTCTGCCCCCAATTTCACAATCCGAGGTGCTGAAGACGCAGACCCGATAAACTCAGGCGTGCTGCATACGGCTTGTCTTGCGGCTCTACACTTCAAGTGCGATTTACTCTGGATCGATCGTCTTTCTGTCATTCAAACCAGCAAGGAAGACAAGACTTGGCAGATCAGAAATATGTTCAGGGTGTACCAATTATGCAAAGTATGTTTGGTCCTTCCTAGTGGCTTGGCAAAGCTTGCTGGAGTCACAGAGGTCACGCCCTGGATTCATCGTGCTTGGACTCTACAAGAGTCGGTTGCTCCGCCCTCCGTACAAGTTGTATTTCATTGGACTTGGGGATCTTGCACTTGGCAGCATACGGATTCGATCTTGGTTGAGGAAGTGGAGCCTCAGACGGCTGCTGTAGCAAGTCTAGAAGAAATTCTCATGGCCTCCATGGCTCACGGAGAGTGTCAGATAATATTGCGTGGCAGAGGAGGGGAAAAGGCTCCGCGGGCATTACGTCCTACAATATTGAGCGATGGGGAGGAGGCCGGTCAGGTGCATCATCTAACGACACTTCTTGGTGCTTTGACTCAAGGCGAGACGGAAGGACGAATGAATGCTATCTGGCGAGCAACACTTCTGCGAACATCATCAAGACCTGTCGATATGGTGTTCAGTATCATGGGCCTTCTTGGGGTCAATCTTGATCCTAATGCTTTCGACCACAACGACCGACAAAAGGCGACGATACGACTACTCCAAGAACTCATGAAGAAGGGGTATGGGGCCGAGTGGCTTGCTCTAGCGCCCAATGTTCGTACACCAGCCGGCCTCAGCACCATCCCGATGATGCCCAAAACGAGGGTTACCGGGCGAGCTTTCGTGGATACGGAAGACGGCGAGAAAGAAGTGTCAAAGATTTTGGAAGACGACTTGCGTGCGATGTGGTGGTGGCTTGATGGTGCACCGACTGGCTCGATTGACGACCTTGGAAATTTGACCACCAAAACGAAAGCTGTTCCAATCTCCAGGTACACGGGACCTCAAGTCGAACTGGAATACTTTCAGAAAACGCATCCCGACATTGTTGTTGACTATGCCACGGCGGAAAGATGGAGTTTGAAACCATCAACTCAAGATGCAAGTTATGCTCTCAACCTCGGGCAAAAGCGATTCTATAGGCATGGATTCCTTGGCAAGGTTTTCGACTATAATTCGACTCTTTTGATGCTGCTCGTAAGAAAGTCTGTGAATGGGAAGGCGGGGAATAAGATCGTTGGCTTTGCGTGGGGTGACGAGGCGTTGGCACAAGATTGGCCCATGAAGGAGTTCACGATCCTTGCTTGATAAGGCGTAGGAACGCTGAAGGACAATCACTTATAATAAAAGTTTTGACTTGTACGAAAGATAGGTCGAGACTAGCCTGGAAATAAAAGTTTTGCTACGCGATCACGTCCTCGATTTTGAGCGAGGTCAGACAATAATAGCAGGCAAGTGCAAGACAAACTTTGGAGCTTCCTCGATCAAGTGGAGGTTGAGAAGGTCAAACAACATTGAAGCAAACAGGTTGATAGAAGGTCTGCAAACCCTGTTACCAGCGACATAACCGTCATCCTGTAGACCTCTTCGGAATCCAAGTCCTACCCACGGTACGATAGCCATCTTCTTTGACACACCGGATAGCAATGTGAAATCCCTCGAAATCCCACAAACCCCGGTTAACAAGAATGTACTCCTCGTGGTCCGCTAATGAGGCCTCTTTCTTGTTCACCAGAGCCAGCAACTTGCCAAATGGTGTTTCAACCACCCTAAAATCAGCATACATGAGAAGATGGTCTGTAGTCCTGAGTGAACAGCCACAAATCAAACAGGCCATAAAGCGCTGTATTAGCACCTCACATTCTGGATCACCAATTGTCTTTCTTAGATTCTCCCAATTCACAATTCCATGAGGCGAGCTTGGAATCTTGGACTTTGGCTGTGTTGAAACCCATTCATCGATCCTTACTTTGCCGAATTGGAATGCTAGATATCGAAAGCATAAGTTTTCTGGACTCAGTCCCCAATTGTTCCCTAGACAAGGGCCGGAAAGGCACACGGTGAGATAATGCATTAGGTTGTTGGCAGTAGAGCTCCATAGGGTCACCAGGGCGGGCAAATCATCCGGGGTCATTGAAATCGTCTCGAGCCTCAAAGAATTGGATATCGGGACGATTTCAGGGTGGCCTTTGATTGCATATTTTGTGGTCGTGGCATCGCGAGGCCCGCTATCAAGGGTCGTAAAAGTATCGAATGCTTCACTAGCACTGTCCGGCTGCTCCAGGATGAATGGAATAGTTCCTCCTGTTCAGTCCCTCCAGGATTCATAAGCGTATCAAGGACTTTCAGTGCGACTGGTGGCCCTTGCCCTCCGAGTTGATTGATTGCATCCAGCAACAGCTCTCGAAATTTGTAGGCCCGGACGTTGGAGGGAACTTTATAACCCTTGATGTCGGGAAATATGGCGAGAACGTAATCGCGCGATTTGGTGGTGATTCGATTACTTCTCCATGCTTCATCGATTGGAGAGTAGCCGTCCACTGGGCCGATCTGCCCTTCAAAATGGTCAATCCTTAAGTTGCGTGCGTAGACCATCTTGAAAAAGGCTGCTGTGCGATACCCTTCTCGTGGAGGAGCCCCATGGTACTTCAGCTTGTCGGCAATAAAAGTGAACACCATTTCTCTTCTCAAGCGATTGTCACCTTCGGCGACCCACTTGCGGTCATTACTTTGAGATGTATCGTATCTCAGGCAATCGACCATGTTCAGTGCGATAAAGTCCAGCTTCGCAGCGTACAGACCTTCTTGTCTAGTCCAGAGCCTATCGAACCAAGCGTCATGGTAAAGCATGCAGGGGCATTTACGGGCATGCATCGATTCCCACTCCATGAACTCTTTCACTTTCTCCATGGCATACTCCTCATCCATTTTCCAAGTTGCTGAGCACCAATTTTTGAACGCGTCCGATCTTGTAGCAGTGTCATGCCAGGTCCTACAGATTGGGGTTTCTATAAGGACCTTGACACATCGACTGGACTTGTAGATATGCGGTATTGCCAAGAGCTGGTCTGAAATGCTTATGGTAGCATTTGGAGACTGGTCTATACATAACAAATCCATCCAGAACCAACCTTCTCCACATATATCTGGTCGTCGCAGAATAGATAGGATATCTTTCTTGCCCGGGCTGAGAGATACCTCACCGACTCCAGCGACAAATATATGGCTGATAGTTTCAGGCTTGCCCCAGACGTGCGATATGGCGATGTAGTCATCGTTGGTGGTTGCATGTGGCTTACGTATCAAGTAGGACGAGTCATCCTTGTCCACGATCTTATAGAGATATATGTCCATGTCTGGATCAGGCTGGTAGAAGAGGATATGAGGTGAAGCCTTTGAGAGGAGCTATATTTTCGTTCAAAGATTAGTAAAGGTGTATGTACACAATCCGACGGACGAATCATACAGTACGAGATCGAGCAGGAGATGGTAGGCGAATTGTGGTTCCTGGAGGTTCAAATCTTCAGTTGCAATCAGATTATTAATGGCCGACCCGACCCGACCCGCGTTACGATACTTGATTAGGCCTAGCGTGATGGCATCGGTATCAAGCTCCAGAACGAATGATAATCTTGAATCTCGATTTAGGAAGTGATAATTGTTTCTCTAACACTCAAATAAATTTAGACTCGAAATAGCAAGTAGATGTATAGAGTTCAGTAACCCAGGTATTGAATCCTCCTAGAGACCCCTAAATATATTTACGTCCACTGTTTCCAATACGCTACCACACATGTGGCCGTGCGTCGGAAATGGACCGAAATACCACAGTTTCAGCCTTAAATGCCACCAATGTCGACCGATTAGTATCTAGCGGCCCAGCCCTGACAGGCGACTGCTTCCCAGTTTCTGGGCGGTCAGCCCCCAAAGCCAAGCGGCTGACAGTCTCAACACGTCCGGCGCGATGGAGGACTCAACGCGTTCTGACGCGGTTAACCAAAAGTCCTGCAACCCAACACCAAAATACATCAGCATGTTGAAGACTTTTCTTTCGTTTAGACTGCTACTTGACAACATCAATTACTTGAAAGTGTCTGGAGGTGACACGAAGCTCACCGATGAAATGGTGGCATTTAGGGCAGAAATGGTGGTATTTCGGTCCATTTCCGACGCACGGCCACATGTGTGGTAGTGTATTGGAAACAGTGGTAGATTGGGAATTATTACGCCAAATAGTGGTAAGGCGGTCTTTTGCCGATTGTGAAAGTTGTCTTATTAATCTTATCCTCTACTTACGTCGTCGTCTCTTGCGCGGACTAAGGTCTTTCCAAGCCTCAGAAGCCGTCACTGCTGTAGCACGCTTGGGTCAAGAGCTAGGTCTGCCGCAGATAAGTCATCCAACAGCGTCTCCATGGGGCTTCTTCCGTTCAAGTGCTTCTCTCGGATTGCCTTTCTTTCGCCGCGAATGTCGGTGGCAGAAACCAATGTGTCCTGGTCCTCTCTTTGAATGGCTGCCAGTATCTACATCGGCCGTACTCCGGCATGCGTCATCGACTCGATCACCTCTTTCTGCGCCAATGTACGCCTACGATAGACGTTGTGCGCGCTAGGGTTGATCGACCGGGGGTGGTTGTGATTCTTGTTGTGGACCTCTAGTCTCCACTGGTCGCTGTGCCTCACCTTGAAGATAGTAAGCTTGAAAGGACACCCTATTGAGTGTGTGCTTGTGCTCAGCATCTTTGCCGTCGACTTGTAGTGGCTCCTGAAACGATCACAATAGTAGTAGTAACGTGTCTTGACCTCACAATTATGAGGCAAACTCCGCTTAAGGACAAAGCCGTAGCCATGCTGCATGCTATGCGTCTTGAGCGCATCATAAGCCTCTTCATAGGAACTGTAGATTTGGTCTGGAGGGGGCGCGATGTCTCCCAGGGTGAGGTGCAGGAGACAAGAGCACGAACTCGACACCAGCGCTCTTCTATGGTTGTGTCTATCTGCTACACAGACGCGCCAGTTGTCGCGGTGGTGTCGCGTTCATAGATTGCACGCTAAACTAAGTGGAGCAATTGATTTCCACTAATTTAGCGCTGGGGTCAAATCTCACCAGCCAAGTACAAGATGCGTAAGTATCCTCGTAGTATAATAAAGTATTGTAAGCTGCTAGAGGGCTTAGTATTACTTACTTATCTATTATAAGCTTGCGCTTAGTAGCCTAAGCGCTTAAGGGTATACACTGTAAAGAAGGAGGATATTATTAGGCCTAGCTAATAACATATACTATCCTACACTATAATTAGTAGTTTACTAGTTATACGTACTTTCTTTAGTTGCATAGTGTGAGGAGTAGCTGGGCAGGCACTAAGATATATAGGTATAGGCTTGTATTAAGACAAATCCTTAAGGAGCTATCAAGCCTCCTAGAGGGATAATATATATCTACATCACGTGACCGTGGCTGGTGTGGGCCGACGGTGCCCCGAAGGGTTCCCGGTGGCTCACCTGTCTGTGGCTGGAATCTTGTGGTGATGGAACATCGTGACAGCAAGAGGGCTAGCCATATCTTCATTTGAGTTGAATATACTTCTGTAAAACATCCGACCAAAGCGCTAGTACTGTTAATGCATTGCGTAGGCTATGATTACCCATACTAGACGTGATCCATACATTCATATCCAGTCTCCGCCACTGTAACAGACTAAGAATCACCTTGTGCTAGAGAGCCTACTGCGCAAGACGTGTGCTTTTTCTAAGAGAGTAATAGGCGCTAGACCTGTTTATGAGGCGCACCTCGCCTAAGCGAAAGAGAATAAGAATTATTCTCCTTCCTAACTATGTCTATCGTATTAATATGCTAGTGTCAGGAACTGGACCGTTCCGGTACTTCCTGGCCCGGAATGGGCCAGAATGGCCTTAAATACCTCTCCCCCCGCTATCGTGGCTCGATAGCGATTCGTCTCTAGTCTATAACCAACAATACTATTATTCACTATGAGCAAGTGTGCATCCAGTATTATTATCTCTATTTTTTGACAGCTAGCTGTCTTTTACCACTCTTAGTAACGTAAAGCAAGTACTATTGTGTACAGTCACGACTTTCACAATTTTGCTAAAAGTTAAGTACGTAGAACGTAGTTTGCAATTTAGATACATTAAGCATAATCTTATCTCTGATACAGTATCTCTCTTATACTACTCCAGTTTAAACTTCCTGCATGCATCGTGAATCATCTATATACATCTCCTCTCAATCCAAACAGGCGCTTACGCACCGTTGCCGTTGTACAGAAACAAGTTGGGGCTACCACTAAGGGTGCCAGTAATCTTGTTCGCGACACCGAGCGCCTTGATGCGGTTAGTGATCGTGGCAGGGGTGGACAAGCCCTCAAGAGCCTGGAGGTAGACAACAACACCAGCAACGTGGGGCGCAGCCATGGAAGTACCAGACAGCGAGGCGGTGGCGGTGTTGCTGCCGATGTACGAGGACAGAATACCGACACCGGGGGCAAAGATGTCGACACCAGCGCCGTAGTTGGTAAAGCTACCAGGGCGGAAGGAGCTGTCCGCCGCAGAGACGGTGATGGCGTTGGGGGCGTTGGCGGGTGATTGGCCAGAGACGGGGAGCGGGCGGCCGGACTCGTCACCGTTGCCGGCAGCGACGACGGAAAGGACACCCTGGGTGTAGGCGGCCTGAATAGCGTTGGTCCAGGTGGTGGAGGCTCCACCGCCAAGGGATAGGTTAACGACAGAGCGAGCGGTGCGACCCTTGGATGTGATGTCGTTGACTGCCCAGTTGAAGCCGGAAAGGATGTTAGAGGTGGTACCGGTTCGGCCCTCGAAGACCTTCACGGAGATCAGGTTGGTACGCTTGGCGACACCGTAGGTCGAACCACCGATAGTGCCGGCAACGTGGGTGCCGTGGCCTAGGGTATCGGTATGGGCGCTACTGAAGACGTTGTAGCCGAGGGTGGCACGGCCACCGAACTGCTGGTGGGCAACGATGATACCGGAGTCGACGACGTAGGCGTAGGTGTCCTGTCCAGCGGTGGTGTCGTAGATGTACTGGGTAGAGGAGCCGGATCGGTGGCTGATAGCACCAAGGCCCCAGGGGGCACTTGACTGGGTGGTCAAGGCCTTCTTCTCGAGCGCATTCTCGTGGACCTCCTCCACATCATACCAGAGGTATGCGATTGTGTCGGGCTCGACAAGGGCAACCTGTAGTAGATCAGTACAGCCGAAGATATGTGACGGTTTCTTGATAGCGATTTGTGAAAAACAGAAGTGGGTGAGGAAAGAAGGCTAAGCAACTCCAATTCGTTGAAGCAACACTGATGCGGGAACAGTGACGATGTTGCCCATCAGAATTTCATTGATTCAGAATGCTACTCACTTCAGGGCTGGCCTTGATCTCAGCAATGGTAGCCTCGTCAAACTCGCCAGAATACGCCTTCCAGTCCTCGATGCCGAACTCCTTCTCAATACCGGCGGTGTCGCGCCTGGCGAAGCTGCGCTTGTGGACGTCGGCGGCCCAGTTCAAGTGAGCTTCGGCGGCAGCAGCGTCGACACCAGGCTTGAGAGTGACGATAAACTTCCCGGGGATGATATCGTCCTTTTTGGTGATAGAAGCAGGAGCCGCAAGGACACCGGGGAGCAGGGCTCCGAAGAATACAGCGAGGTTGCGAACGTTGACCATGTTGAAGTCTGCGGTGCGTGAGTGTGAAGCTCCAGGATCGTCAGTGGAAGATTTACTCAGGAGAACACTGAGTGTGGACCGGTAGAAGAAGTGTCTGAGGATCTCAAGGGTGATGCTTGATAGCCTTCACAGAGCGATATTCACTTCATCTTATATACACGACCACAGAGGTATTCAAATGACCGAGTCGTCACAATTCTCCGGTTCTATGATGCCATCGAGACTACAGCCATGGTAGAGTAGCAGCGACTGTCTTGATTGAGAAGGTCGAAGGACCTCACCATTCCCAAGCATAGTATGGTGTGCTATTGAGCAACTGACGGATGCTATAGCGCAAACTCCAAGGCTTTAGGTGGTCTCCGCACTATGACTCCGTGGCTACTAGCACGCTTTGATGCAGACTGTGATGGTTACGAAGATGTCCAGCCAAATACCTGCCGAATCCGGCCTGGAGTCAATATTCGATCAACAGGGATATGGTAGTGCCAAGCCAAAGTACCGGGACAAGACCATCAAGAGAGAAGGCAGCGGATTAATAGTGCGTTTGAGACAGTCATGCGTCAGAGTGCCGAAAGAGTGTCGGGAGGATAAGCATGCTAGGACGTTGGACTTGTAAGTGTGTTAGAGAAATCAAACGCAAGAGTAGGACTACTGTCTGAATCAGGGGTTACCTGCTCAGTGGTCAGAATAGAGTTTGGGCGAGATTGCAAGTGAACGAAGTGATGTCTGGACGTCTGAGCCATTGACTCCATCATCCGACGCACGTGTGGTGAATACAGTCTCTCACCTGAAGAGAGAACAGGAGGAGGTCGTGATAGACGATCCTCTTGCGGTTCGCGTCACCTACACACGTTGTTGCCCTAGACTCCCCTGCGACACGTGCGATGGACCTGCATCAACAGAAGCTTGTTCTCGTATTCCATAGACACATTTCTACAGCCTGTAGTCATGTTGTTGACCCCTGAACCATTGTTGCGCTCAAATGGCCTGGATGGTGACGCTATCCTGGATGGTGTACAGAAGCAGCAACATCATTACTGATTCCACGAATGTTGAGCTGAATATGCCACTCGGCGTGCCCGTCACGACGGCGGAGCTCTGGAGAAATGCTGAACGAAGGATGAAAGTGAGCGCGCGAGACTCTTGGCAATTTGCTTGGCTGCAGGAGCTCCTGCTTCGTTGCGCAAAGCGCGATTGGCGGGCACGACAGCAACGCGCCGGCAAACAAAAAAGGCAATTTGGCGTGCGACTTCGGCCCGTACCGATCACGCGCAACCAACGCTGAAACTGCTAAGGCTGAAGCTTAGGTAGAAAAGGCAGCTTGATTGTGCAAAGTTCCCACTCGTGCGAATAATAATCACGTTTTATCGGCAAATAATACGAATTTCGGAAACCCGCCAGAGATAGCCTAGGGAACAATGCAAGAATAGAGCCAGGTACGAGCTCCAAGCGCTTGAGACCCATCCGAGAGGACGACCGCAATCTGGGTTGCAGCAGATGATATTCCGTAGGAGCGATGAGAAGTGATAAGAAACGACCAAACACAACTCTAATTCAAGTTTGCGGAACACGCCTGGGGCGAGCATGATTACTCATGCAACACCGCAATCGCTGGCCGGTTGCCGCCCTGCCCTTGCGTGTACGTCAAATATGTCGTGTCGTTCTTCAACCATCAGTTAGCACCACTTTTTATGTGATACGCAATTGACAGGTCGTCCCCAATGGTTATCCCCTTGCATAGTGCCGAGCTATGCACAGCATTCCACGTGCTACACGCATCAATACATTGCTGCAGTGAATATGCGCTTATGCTAGTGATATCGCCATCCTTGATGTTTCTATCCTCAGTGCAGGTGTATCTCTTGCCGTCCCAGGCGACTAAAAATGGAGGACAGCTCGTGTCAATGCGGACGACGGAGGCTGCGGTCGAAGGAATGTATACCGCTGGGGTGGAGCCGCTGGCTGAAGCGGTCTTTGTGGGCGTCACTGCATTTGTAGACGTCGCTGATATCGTGGGAGTTGCTGGAGCGTGGGTGAATGTACAAGTCGGGCTGATCCACGTTGCGGTCCTTTAGCTTCCCACGTGGGGAGGGAGGCGCGGACAAAGCTTTCTCAGCGAGGCCGCCAGGCGGCAACCAGCTCCACCCTGGCGCCCGCGCGCGAGCACTTCAACGACGAACTATTGTCAACCAGCGTCACCTCAGCCAGCTCAGATGCTGCAACGAAACCGCAAATCATCCACACGAGGCTAAACCGAGCGCACCTGATGGCACGAATATCGCCTGGCACGCAGCCTGCTTGGAGCAAGGTCAAAGCCAAAGATCGATCTAGCAGCAACAACGATTCTTAACGTCGTTCGGCCTATAAAGATAAAGCTGACCCCTGATTAGATATCAACGCATCTTGAGGTCTTAAGATCTTGTACGCACCGTGTCCAACGTACTGCAGCTTCTGCAGCGGCATATAATCCTATACATGTACCCAACCCGTGTTGCCTGCTAATGGTGACCTTCAGCCGCAGCTTACACGATAATGCGGTCACGGTCGCTCACGTCAGCATGCAACTTCATCAAGCTAACGGCTGGTAACGAATTGCTTTCCAGAATCGACTTCAGCTCAGTATGGCTGATCAGACTCCTAAGCCTCTAGTCCAACCAGCGGCATCGCTAGATCTGATGAGACGAACCTTGCCGACGCATAAGGTGCATCTTGCTCATGTTTGTGGTCGAAAACCAGGAGCTGGGACTGTGTGACAAGATACCCAGCTGAGTGTGGCAGAATAAGGTCCTGTTCCAACTTTCTCTCAGTTCGAATCTCTCCGCCCCTCTTTACGTCCAGAAGTCAATGAAAAACCACCACAATGGTATACAACGTCGACGACCTACTTACCAAAACCGAATCTGAACTCACCGCCCTCTTTTCTGATGCCAAAGCTGGACCTATACCTAACGGTGACGCCCAAGGCACTGCGATCATCGCGCCCGGAACTACCTTCACGCCTGAGATCGCCAAGTTTATCAACTTCTTCGCTTGGCAGGGCAAGATCTTCGATGCGGAGAAGATGGCACTCCTAAACAAGATCACCGTCTTTGGCCTCGACGCTATCCTCGCCCACATAATTCGTGAACCGAGCTGGATCGACGGCAAGGAATGTATTGTACTAGACTATTCGAAGACATCGGTGGTTGCGCATTGGGTGCGAGATGAGATTCGACTCATCTCTCCCGGATTGTATCTTGGGAGGGTGTTTTGGAAGGAGCAGCACCTTATCTTCTTCGCATTGCAGTGCTGATCGTTGCTACGATGTGATGACACCATCGCTAAGAGCTGGTAGCGAAGAGGGTTTTTTGTTTCAGAGTATCGTTATATGAACATCTATGGCATGGCCACCGTGTAGAACCCCACGGCAGAAGGGTTGTGGGCACGAGGGCGCTCGCCTTCAGTATGCCAAATTAAATGCAAGCATTTGACCCAGGCTGCGTAATACAATTCACACGCAAGGTTGAGTGAACAATGTTCACATTGCGAGTGCGTCATATAGCGCAGAATTAGAATGATCTCTTTGTCTTGCTGTATGACGGATCGCATTAAACCAGCACCGTGGGGGCGGAGCATACCACGCTGAGCGCCGAAAACCTGGGGGAAGCCCGTGCTAAGCGAACCGAAGACGATAGCGATCGCCCGCTCTGGCTTTAACCATTGCAGAACCTCTTGTCGCATGCACTCACCGGCAATGCATTGCGCATACACAATTACTGTCAGCAGGATCTCACACAGTGCTTCAGGGCGCCTAGTCGCTCGACTTTGATGATAACGTCACGTTCGATTGCTTCAACGAGCTCACTCCCGTCCGTCCCCCAACTTTGCGCTACCAACGACATCTCCATGATGGGCAAAACCACGTAAGGCTGCGGCATTATCTTAGGCCGTGGGGTTTTCATTAAGTCGAGAGCGGGCATTGCCGGCGTTTTGTGATGAGGCTTTGAGTACTAGGAGAAGAAGACTGTACTGGGATGCTACGACGGGTACGTCGCACGCGTGCGCATTAGCTCTATGGCACAGACTGACTCGGTCTGATATTGTAGCTTTAGAGCATCTCAAGATTCTTGAGTCAAACCGCACGCGCCACCGTCCCGTCCGCTGCCTCTGCCACCGTCTCCACGTTCAAAGCACACGCGTACGATTGAACCTATCCGCGCCGATCTGCGCCCATACACCAGCGACGATGGCCTATCTGAAGCTTTATTGGGCCTTCGAAATACCTCATAAAAGGCTAGAAGAGGATCATAAGCCATGAGAAGCGGAGAGCTGGAGCGAAGACTGATCTTTTCACAATTCTATGACCTGCGCTGAATGACTACAACTTGGACCGACACTTGTGAGTCACGTTGACGTACATAATCGCACGATCTGGTAGGCCACAAGCCTGCCTTTTGGCGTTTGCGACTATGGTTCAAAAGGTCATGGACGACGGAGGACCACAGGGTGAGATACGACGCCATTGTCGCGGGTCATGGCAGGAAACGAACCGGCGCGAGGTTCACATCCAGCACTTCCGGCACTTTCAATGAATGGAAGATTCTTTGGTTTGCGCACCAAGTCTCGTCTTTGGCAGCCTTCGGCTTCGCTGTCGCACTAGGGCCAACCTGTGTGAACCTGCTCAAGTCCTGAAATGGCCGCCCAGTCTGGTATCGTTAAGGCGTGTCGGCTCAGCATCTGTCCGACTAGACCGTGTCAACTGATCCGATCATCTACGAGCGTCTCAAGGCATCCCGACATAGCGATGCGTCATCGATCAAGAGCCAAAGAGGTGCGAGCCCACCAATCAGCATTGCGAATCTCTGCCGAGCTCAGTGTTCTACATGATCCTTCTGATATGGCGTTATGTTCATATCTCCGGGCCTTTGAAGCGAGCTTCCCTCTACGGTTATAGTACCTTATTCCGATTGGTAGATTCGGACTTAATAGGTTGCCATTTCTCTTACGATATTGGCGTCGTCACAAGACAAACTTCTGTAAACAACATCGCCGCAGAGATGACATCTCACATTTACATATAAATAAAAGTCTGTCTTCGCTGTTCTCAAGTGCCATATTGAATTTCAAAAGCCACTCAAATCGTCACCAAGAATGACTTCAACGGAACCTCATCCCGCTATCGGAGCGCTCGATCAGCTCCAACCTAGCAAGCCACACGCCTTCAAACCTAATGCCGATATCCCCTCACTCAATGGGAAAGTCATTCTGATCACGGGTGCAAATAGCGGCATCGGAAAACAAACTGCCATCGAATTGGCGAAGCACGATCCCATGCAGATCTGGATCGCCGCTCGAAATGAACATTCAGGCCTGGAAGCTGTGAAAGACGTCAAGTCAACAAGGTCCAGCGTTGACGTGAGATTTGTGCAGCTGGACTTGACGTCTTTCGAGTCGATCAAGGCGGCGGCCAAGATTGTACTTGTAGAAGCAGCTCAGCTGGATCTTCTGATGTTGAACGCGGGAATCGTGAGTGTCCAGCTCTGCTTGATCTCCACGATAGAACTGAACCGATATGCTCCTAGATGGGAGGACCCCCAGGCGTTACGGCGGAGGGATACGAGCTAGCATTCGGCACCAACCACGTCGGTCACGCATTGCTATTTGACATGCTGGCTCCACTCCTCATCAAGACCGCTGAGACGTCCGCGACCGAGCCTCGAGTAGTGTCCGTCAGCTCGCGTGGCCACGCCTTCGAAGTCCCACCGGGAGGTATCGCGTTTCCAACCCTGAAATCGGCGCAGTCGGGTCTCTCAGGGGTGACGCGTTACACGCAGTCGAAGCTTGCCAATGTGGTGTACGCACGAGAGATCGCACGGCATCACCCCTTGATCATTTCTGTGGCTATCCATCCAGAGGACGTAGCTACGCAGTTGTTCGATAAAGGTGTGCAGGGCGGTGGACCAGAAATTGAGTACCTCGCGCGAGAAGTGGCGCCGAGAGTGGGCGTGAGCTTGGAGGAAGGCGTCAAGAATGGGCTTTGGGCCTTGACTTCTGATGATGTGCAGAGCGGCAGGTACTACGAACCTGTTGGCGTATTGGGCAAGGGCAGCGCTTTGTCCAGGGATAGGGAGCTTGGGGAGAAGCTGTGGAAATGGACGCAGGAAGAGCTTGGGAACCAGGTCGTTTGAACACCGTATCTCTGCATGCTCGAGTAAACATTGCCCTCACGCAGCAACTCAAGTGCGTGCGTTTGTATCGACTACCGGGAGATAATCATATCATGATAGAATGTTATCACTCCGCCATCATCGGTCCATCGCTGACAACGAAGGCTAACTGTATCAGTTGACGTATCCCAAGAACTTATCCGTACGTCATGAATCAGTTTCGAAGATGAGTGAGGGGAAGTCTCAACGCCAGCAAAAGTCTGAGTGTCAGTGACATCAAAGCCGTCTTTCAGGAAGCGATCGGTGGAAGCATCTTGCTCCAATGTCACAATTTCTGCTGCAATCTTGGACATCAACAGGCAGCTCCAGCCGCCCTGGCTGAAGGGGATGGTGTTGAGTAATCTGACGGCTTGTAATCGAATGCGGCGGTCGCGACATTTGAGAGCTGTAAAGAACAACGGAGTAGCCAAGTTGTCGCCAATACTAGTGCTCTGGGCTGCAGACAGTGAAGGCAACAAGTGCCAGATTTCCACTGAATGCTCCAGTATGGCGAGGAACTTTGCAGTATGGAACTCATACCCGGATTCTGAGGTGCAGCCTATGTGACCCCACATGATGAGTGCCATTTCGTAATGATTGAGTAGTATTGTGTGTCCAACTTGGCAGTCGCGATCCTTCTTCGTCACGCAAAAATTTGTAGACTTGTACGTTTTCAGCCAGTCCTGGAGTAAGCATAGTGCCTGATTGTGGATGTCAAGCCTTCTCAGTTGATCCTCACGCTCCGTTGCTGTTATCCGGAGGAAACGCCGCGAGATGAGAAGGATAGCGTGAACAAGTTTGTTCAACGAGTATCGAGCTTCTTCAATCGATTGGAAGGTGCGTGACGGCACATCTTCCACAGAAGACTGCACGAGGATGTCAATGCCCGGCGAGCTTGTCCCTAGGAACTGCGATTCTAGATGGAGGGATGCGAATCCTTGCATGATCCTGACCTGGTCGGGATCCACACTTGTGCTTCTCTTTAGCAAAGTCGTTCCATACATGTTGACACATAGGCTTTCATGAACATCCTTTAACAACCGCAATCCGCCCTGTAGATGCATCTCAGCCTGCTCAATCCTGCCTCTCACTTGCTCTAGCAAAGTGTAAAGTAGACAGGAGACTAATGCGAGGCTGGATATCGTCTTCCCACCAAGCCCAATCGCGGACCGGAGGTGTCGCAACGACTCGTTGTAATGCCTCATGACAAGAAGCTCACACTTTAGCTGCGTACGATCCGATGCCAAAACAGCGTTTTTGTGGGCCGAGCTCAGCGCAATGGCCGCGTGTGCGATGACAGGTTCATTCAGCAGCGTAGGCATAACCAGCGCCGTCCAAAACCCCTCTGCAAGCCGACCACTCAAGTCGTGTACAAGGCGATGGTGAAACCAGTCTAGATATCCCTGGTCTTCATCGCTCAACTTGAGCTTCGCAGCCGGATAGTGATGGTGCAGCGACGGGGTACACGTCTTTCTGCTACCATAGCGCTCTGCGTACCCGTTTCCTCCTCCACCCCAAATGCCGTAGCCCTCACACGTGCGACCTGTGGAGTAGCATCGCTTGCATACCGGTTTGAGCTCGTCGCATTTGACTCTCCGGGTTCTAATGCTCGGTCAGATCTCTCTCATGATTTGCAAAGGCCGTTTACCTGCAGGTACCACATCCTGAGCGTACTTTTCTGCGAGTTGTACTATTCATCGCGTAGATAGAGTCCAAAGGGCCGATTGTAAAGTACAAAAGGATACAACATTCAGAAAAGCGAGGAAACGACAGTATGTTGCTTGTACCGAGACCTGTAAGACGGTCCATCGGCACCTTTCTCATTGGTCGGCTCGCACCTCCTGGGCTTTGATTCGCCAATGCATGTAAGCGTACGAGAGCACCGTCCCCATGTTTGTACGCGCCACGAGAATGTAGAATGTGTCTTTGAGTCCTTTGGATGCCTGATCTGCATAGACACAATCATATGTTTCGCTGAAGCCGGCTTCGTCGGGATAATCGTGATGCCGTGTTTCTCGGAGTAAACCGACGGATTCAGAATACTCCGATAACCACCAATCATATTCCGACCGCTTATCGCAGAGCCTCAATTCGGACCCTGAACCTGTTAATCGCTGTAATCTCAAACAGTATAAGATACCCGCGCCCTCATTCTGCATGCGCTGTTCAAGTACTGAGGTGCGCGCTCACTTTGGATTTCCCCGGTCGTTCCAGAGGGCAGTTGCGAAGTCGGTGTGCGAGACCCACTTCTCCGCGGCTTTATCCTGCGGAAAAGTTGCGGAGAGAGGTTGTAGGGCTGTAGGGCGTGGAGGTGTAATCAGATAAGAAGCCCGTTGCACCCGGAGGCGGAGTATAAGTACTAGGCTCCTGCGCATCTGGGGTATACTAAGGGTAAGTTGCGTTGCTTTCTCCGCGTGTTCCCGTATGCTGTGATTCAGTCTACTCTCATTATTGTACAAATCACTAGCCTTCGCGTCGTTGTTTCTCATTTTCGCATGCATCAGTCTCCTATCAGTCTTGCTTTTCCCTTACGTCTTCGTCTTCTGTTCAGTCTACTTGAGCATGTCGTCAGCTTTGCATCTCTTTTCCTTGACAATAGACGCCTCTACCAAACACAACAACAGCGTTTCTTGACGCTCAAGGCGCTACGACTATACCACGGCAACATCTACTCTTCAATATACAAGCAGACTAGGTGGATTACGACTCGATCTTAACCTGCGACAGCCTTAGTAGATCGTCCGGAAGAATGAAGTTGTTACGAATACCCCGACGGTAATTCATCGACATGAATGCCGGCTGCATCGCAAAAGCGGATATAGCACATGTCAAAGCCTTGCAGGACGCGCCCAGCAGGATGCAGCACCAGACGAAACAAGCATGAGCCAGCAGGCACGACATATACCTCGCACCCACCCGATCTCATGTTCTCCCTCGATACAGGAAAGAGCCGTGAAGTTGTCGCCAACCCAATCAGCCATTCGACATGGCCGTCTCCACTATAGCTTCATCATCACTGCACTCAAGAATGCCAGACACAACGTATATTTGAACAATGTAAGATATTCGCATTGAAATCATGCATATGCATCGCTAAAAGAACAAGACCAGAGCACCATCAAATCAAGCCTCTTCCTCCGACAGCCACACTTAGTGACCACCGCTCGAATTGGAGTTATCCGCGCACGACCAAGGGCTGGTGCCACCATCCTTGTTGTACGAGTCGATGATGCCGACAATCGAACCATAAGTACCACCAATGAGGAGGAATGTGCCAGAGACAATGACGAAGATGGACCATGCAACCATACCCTTCCACTTCCAGTCGCGGTTGGACCGGTGCCAGTTGTCGTACAGCCACATGCAGCCCATTGGCTGGAAGCTCATGAGGGTGCCCAAAAGTGCGCCCACGAGCGAGACGAGGCCACCGAAGACGGGAATCGCAGATGCAATGATGTAAGCAGTCAGGGAAACGGCGGCGGTGAAGCCGAACCAGGTGATCCAATGCCTAGCGGTGGGGTGGTTGAGGTGCTTTGTTCCGCGCAGAGTACGGATGAAGAAGTACTTGGCCACGAGCTATGTGAGATCAGTACACTGTCCGTAAAGAGCAAAGGGAAGAGAGATGATGGAACTCACATGAGTGACCAGGATAACGGACGCAAGAAGACCCGGAAGTGCGAGTCCGTAGCAGATCTTCTTCATCAAGACACCGGCGGATCCCAGCGCAGGCGATGCGACGTACGATCCGCAGTAGTAGTACACGACGACGCCGATGGCGATGTAGATGGAGGTCATGACGAATTGGCACAGCGACAGGGCCTTGAAGTAGTCCTTGTGGTCCTTCATCTCGGACACGACGTTGAAGTAAGCAGGAATACCGCAGAACGCAAAGACGATACTGGATAGAGCAGCCGCGGCCTCAGCGAAGGTGGGCGACTTGAAGAGTTCGAAGTCAGATTGCCAGGGGCCGAATTGAGGCGCCGCAGATGGGCGATCCTGGATGCCGACTGAGACAGTGAGGGTAATGACTGTAGTGGTCAGGGCACATCCTTTGGTGCAGAAATACGGAATACTCACTAGCTGACATGATACCAGCAAGACCACCCCACGCAATCCAAGAGAGCTTGCCCAAGGTCTTGATCGAAGCAAGTGCGAAGCCCACAAAGCAGGCCACAGCCACGAAGACAGCAGTACACGTGCCATGTTCAGACAGGGAGTTCAATCCGATGGAGATACCCAGCATACCAGAGCCAGCGACGCACGTCCATACTGTTTTTCGTCAGTCCACACGCTCAACTCTGGGGTTCTGGAGAACCATGTTCCCATGAGGTAAGGACCCACACAAAGCGAACGCCAAACCGAGCACCTCGCGGCCGGCGCGCCCAAACAGCTTCTGCCCCACATCCTCGATACCGTACGTTTCAGGATGACGCATCTTGAATGTGCCGACCATGTAGCCAGACCACAGCGTGATTCCTCCGATGGCAAGCAGCGAGAGGATGCCCGGAATGAGACCCAGGGCATCGAATGCAGCGGGGATAGACAGCACACCGAGACCGATTTGTGTCTTCATCATGATGATGGACGAACCCCACCAGCTGACCTGCTGGGCGTCAATATGCGTTAGGTAAGAATCGCAACATGGAGACATACGCTGCGGTAGTTTGGTCCTCCCTCGACGACCTCACCGAAGACGGCATCAGTCTGGCCTTGCGCGTTGGTTTCCTCGGCCTTGAGCTGGCTGCCGTACTCAATGTCGTCGCCCATCTTGTCGTTGGAGAAGCCCATGTCGCTTTGATGTTCTGATCCGGGGTATCAATAGGAAATGGCACGCGAGGATGAGTACTGCCTCGAAGGACGACGGTACGCGTTATATGCAGAAATCGTCGGCCCGACCGACATCGGCAGGCACAGACCCAGGAACGATGTGGAGGTGCGCCCACGGCGCGCTCATTGTTTCCCCAGGTGCGTAGCGGTCCCTCCTTCGCCGTGGTGGACACTGGTGGTTGATGCTTTGCGCGGGCGAATGAGCGTGGAGCCGCTAAAAACCGAGACAAGCTGGCTTGGAGCCGCATCGAGCCGCAAAATTTTGGTGCAGGTACAGCGAGGTTTTGCCGGACTAGGCCCAAGACGGTTAGCCAACTCCATTTTTCACATCATCGAATGTCGCCAGTGTCAAGCGCCCGCGGATTGCAAGTCGAGTGCGTTCGAGAGCACTCTGGGGGAGCATAGGAGCATGTCGCCATGCACCATGTGGCGTGGGCAAGCTTCAACACAGGGCCGCTTCACCACAGCTGCGTGTAACGATAAGCACGAGAGCCAGGACCGGAACAGGGACCAAGCAAGTCGGACCAAGTGAAATAGACGCTTATCTTTTGTGGATTTCTGGGCATACGTTGTGGGACGAGGGTCCGTTCAGCTCCGTTCAACAATGCTTTCTGAGATAGCGAATTAACATGACTACGTCATCCTTGTTATATTTTCAAATGAATTGTGTCAATATTGATGGTATGAGTGGGTGCGCATAGAGATAGCAGAGATGGGATACGCATACATAGAAGGTTGTAGTCGCGTGACGATAGCGCATGAAGTGATGGTTACAGTAAATCACTTTCCTGTCGCGTCAAGTCGCAATGGTATACAAGTACGCTTCAGAAGGTTGTAGTTCGAAATCAGGGTCTGGGGCGCCTCCATGCGACACGGTATCGCTGTATCGTGGCTTCAAGGTCGTAACTAATTCAAGAATCATCGTGTGCTGATGCAGTACATGATATGGTATGCCGCAATGCCGTTAGTCGTTGTACGGTGGTATACAGCACTAGAAACTGATTGCGATGGGCGTCCAAGACGCGGAGAAATTCACGGAACATGACCATAGGCGTCCGAGCGTATATGCTCGATACGAGAGCTTCGGAGGAAGGATCCCGGAGAGATGCAAGTGGGACATGGATATTCTCCACACGCAATTGCCTCATGAATCGAAGGACGGACAGCTACGCAGTGAACTCCGGGGAGCACGGCTTCTAGAAGGATGGTAAAGCATGGCGAAAGCGCGGTTGACGCCTGGGCCGACCCAGTGCTGCGGACGCAACCTGGGGCAGATTTACTGTTATGTAAAGAGTCGGAGGATGCGGAGCATCAATCTGGGGACAGGTATTGTCGTTAGGTAAAAGGTGCAAGGTATGCATGGTAGCGCAGAGCCTCAATCTGGGGCAGGTGTTGTCGTTAGGTAAGACGTGTGGTAGCGTGCGAAGCCCCTGTGGGTCGCCCCGACATGGCGAGGGTCCCCAAGGCGCCACTACTGCTCGGCTCGACGTAACACCTCTCTCCAATGCTCTCACGCATCTTGTCCTTCTGATTCTCCATCGCGCGCTCCTTGAGCCGATTGTTGGTCCTACTGACCCCAATGTAGTGTACCTGATAGCCCTTCAACCCCAGGGTCGCACGACTCCTACGCGAAGATTGGCGTCGACTTGTAAGGAACGTGCAAAGCGGAGACTAGTCTGGGGTCCACGCTTGCGAATGTCGCTGCTGGAAGATCGGAGAAGCTTTGTGGAGTCGAGCAGAATACGGGGCGAGGATGTGGGTTGGGTCGTCTTTGGAGAGGAGGGGCAGTGTGGAGGCGGCTGTGGGCGCCGTGTCTTTCGATGCCAAATGGGTCGCTAATGAGGAAACCGCCAGAGACCGGGAAGACGTTTGTGCGCCGCTTGTACAGAGTATCGCGGCGCTGTGGTTATGGCTCTGGGCCGGGGTTCTCGTCGTCGCTTGTGTCGCCCCCTAAGGGGAGGACGTTGTCTTCACCGTCTCAATGGCCGTCGTCGAGATCGTTTCAGAAGCCGCGCATGCGCCATGATAGGTAAAGGCTTCCGTCTTCGTCGCTGATTACGGGAATTGTGTGTGTGTGTGTGTGTGTGTGTGTGTGTGTGTGTGTGTGTGTGCGTACGATTTGCTGTTCAGCGGCCGCGATTGCCTGAGGGTCGAGTCGAGAGTCGAGAGCGGGGTAACGAAGTTGTCTGCCTTGCGACGCGCACGCTGGATCAGGGTAAGAAGACGTTGTAGGTGCGGGCGTCGGTGCTTATTCGAACCTGGTACATCGACATCGAGCGCGCGCTTCCAGCATTTGTTGATGGTATGAACATGACCCTGGCAGGCTTCCAGCTCACGGCCTGACGCGCGAGCACGTGGACGGGTGTACACTACGCGCGAGCTGCGCTAGTGAGTGACCCGCACAAACAAGACGTAAATTTCCCACGTACCTGGGAACAGATTTGTGGGCGCTGTAGAGAGACGTCGCATGCAATGGTATGACGTAACCAAGGATATCCGGGCTGTGCTGGACAAAGCAAGTGTCACGCCCACGGAAAGAAGGCCTAGACTCCCACGTGCATGTGCTTTTCCACAAAACTCCAGTCAGGGTCGCCTGTCAGGTCGGAAGCCCTAAAAGCAGTAAGAATACAGTCGGATCGGATGCACCACTATGTCTAATTGAACTACATGAAAGGAGTTTACAGTCTTTGACGCTTGTAGGCCTTCTACATCCATCATATGTCTTTGGCATACCTAGGTATGGTGCGACGATGAGGGCGCAGCGCTGATCAGCTGTCAAAACGAAGACCAGTATATTGAGTGCAAGTAGGCTGAGTCTGCATGACATTATACGAAAGAGCCTACTGATATGGAAGCCGTCGACACCTTGCATGAGAGGATGAGTATGGTTGGTTGAATTCATAGGCACAGCAGCGCCTCAGCTGGACGTTACCCCAACAGATGCATATACAGCCGTGCTGACCATAAGCCACCAATACTCAAGCAGTGTATCTTCTCGTTTCTCTTCGTTGACAGCTCCCCCCCCCCTCTCCCTCTCTCTCTCTCTCTCTCTCTCTCTCTTCACACCTTTCCATACCATAGAACATATTTTGTCCACAATGAACGGCTTGCGAGCAGAAGCGCGACAACGATTCGAGGCAGAACAGCAGTTCACGCAGCGTGAAAATCTGCAACGGACCGCCATAAGTCTTGTTACCATTGCCAAATTCCTGAATTCGGAGACGACCGTTCGGCACACTTCAGTCCAATGGCCTAGTCACCTGGACATCTGTGATCTGATTAACGCACCTGTCTTTGACAATGGCAATGAGAAAGCAACGGCTACAATGAGCATCGTCAAGTTCAGGCGTAATAGCGAAGGAATCCTTAGCATCGAACGACCTGTCTTTGTGAACTTGTTCGACGATCTCGGGTTCGATCCATATTGGCTGAATTTGATCCTTTCGTCGACGTATGGATTCTTCTCACAATACCAACCGGGTAGCACTTTGTATAGGTGCTACTTGCATACTGTGTCATATACACTGTTGTGGACCTACAACTCTGATACAGTTACAACCAAGGTCCTGTTCACACCACGAGAGCACTCTCAGTACCCACAACAAATCTTCAGAAGCTTCCTGTCGACATTGGTGCACCACAAAGATCTGATAAACGACTGGCGCTTCTGTTCGTTTCTATGTGGTATTGAATTGGTCCGTTGGATTGAGGGCACTGCAGGAGAGAATCTGGGCCGCATTCGAGACATAGAAATATTCACGGGGCATGGCGCATGGCATGTAGCTCAATCTGATGCTGCTCCAAGTACAGATCAGCTCGTATATGAGTCCAAAAGGCTGGGTCTCGTACTTACCGCGCTAGCCAATGTCATCAGACATGCTTGCATCGTAAGAATGATCCTCAGTGACCTCGTAGTATATCGACCGTGTCTGATCCACCAACCGTCGCCTGCCCAAACCCCGAGTGCGGCTACGTCGACATCTATCTTGTCTGCTATTACGGACGCAGTAGCGCTGTTGGAAGGCCAGATACAATCAGGCGAGCTGCAGACAAGCTATCTTCAAGAGCGTGGCCGTATGCAGCAATCTGTAGTACGTTGCATCAGCGGTTTTCTACCATCGCATAGACAACTAATTGTCAGCGCCAGATCTTCAATCTGCTCACTCGCCACGACGCGAAAAGTAGCAAGGAAATCGCGTTAGCAACACAGCGGGATAGTTATTCGATGAAGACCATTGCTATCATGACCGTGGTCTTCCTGCCACCTACCTTCTTCGCCACTCTCTTCGCTATGCCCCTACTAAATTGGAACGGCCCCAAAGTTGTGCAACCAAGCTTTGGAATCTTTTGGGTTTTTTCGTTACCTACCATCATACTGGTCTTTCTCATTTGGCATCTGATATCATCTGATAAGACAGTGTTTGCAAAAGCTCGGGTGTGGTTCGAGAACAAGAGGCATGAGGACAAGGGAAACGCTGATCTAGAAAAATCTCCAGGCGTTTCGCAACCGTTTCGATGGAACGGTTTAAGGTATAGGTCAGAACGTTAGCGAGCGATGGACTTGCCTTTTAACAAAAGCCTACTAATCTCATAGACTATTCCATAAACTTACTCGGACTTGTAGCAACGCACTGTGAGGCTGATGATAGAAGGTACAGAAGACGGATGACAATGCATCTGCTTGCTACATTCGATATGAACTTGTGAATGATATTACACTATGGTGTTGTTGAGGGCATGTATTCGCCATGCGCGCGATACAGTCTATGTGAACCGTCGTGGACCGATGACTGGAAGATGCGTAGTAAGTCATGATCAATGAATAAGAAATTGGAAGGGAACGCGGCGCACTCCGTGTCCGAAGAGCAAAACGCAGTCTGGGTAATCATCTGCGCGATGCTCTTAGAATGAACCACACTATGTAGCTTTGCAAGCTGACCCGATAGCCGCGACTCACACCAACAATGGCCAGATGGTTGAACCCACCTCTATACTACACTGCGTCTATCGCCATGCACGAACAAGCAAGTGCGTGTGGCTGTTCAATATTCGCGGTTGCAGTGTCGTTTGAATTCGTTCAGGTTCGATCGTGCGGTGCTTGTGCTTTAGTTGTGATTGGCATGCTGACAAATGCCTGCGCGTAGTCGCGGTCACCATGTCTGTGAAATCCAGCAGCTTACGACCGTTGTACCGACAGAGTTCTTCCGTAGTGATAGACGTGTCGCAATGCCTGTTTATAGAGGTACGTCCCATTACTGCCCCACGAACTTTGATGCTTGTCGCCAAGACTCAAAACGCCGACCTCCGTCTTGGAGTTGTCTGGCTACACCGAACAAACCGACAACCCACCATCGCACTTCGGACCGCAGGAGATTGGACGCACTTTCGGGTTCTGCGGCGCCATGCAATCTTACTATCTCCGATCGAGACACACTGCCTGCCCATGTTGCGCATGCCATTGTCCTTGAAATATGTCTTGGGAACATCGTAGTCCCTTTCCAGGAAGATGACGACGCCTCGCCCGCAGACGATGAGAGCACGCCCGCCAAACAATGTGATATGACCTCGCTCGCCTCCAAGACCAGCCTGAACTCGCCCGCGAACCAGTCCATCGCTGGATCTCTGCTCTCTCGCGTCGATATTAAACCACTCCGTATCGAGCCGCCCGCCGTCGCCTCAAGCTCGAGCAACACTCCGTCTCATCCATACCCGTACCCTCACTATTTCTGAAAGTCCTGTCGAGCTCCCGAGCGCGTGCTCGATTATAATTGCTGTATGAGGCTCGCGCGCACGGGGGAGGTTCGGCGGTACCTGCCGCGCATTTCCCGAAATGAGCCCTTAGTCATGCACTTAGTTGCCCACTCGATTTTACTGATGCTCGAGACCTTGTGCATCCTATAGTGACTATCGCGGCGGCCAGCTCCCTCTGTGTTTTAGAAATCCAAACCGAGTCACGAACATCGTCGCAACACTGTTGTTTACACGTATGATAGAGAGGATCTTGTCAGGAACATATGTATAGGCCACTACCACGTGAGGATCCAGTAACAATCGGCTAGAGCGGCTTTGAGGCTACTCCGACTCCGCAAGGGGATAATCTAAGATCATGTCTGTAGCGCATACATTGCGACGCCGCAAGAGCTCACCGCTGTTCGACTCTTCCAACAAGGTAAATCTACGTACGTTGCACCTTTGACTTCGATTAGTATGCAATATATATCCCTGTTGGCCAGAGTCGCTAGCAAGTGACCGCTTCATACTGGTGAAGAAGACACTGCCCGTGCGCATCGTCGAGCATTAGGTATATATATGCGTTGGTCTCATCGTAGTGTAGGTACCTCGACAATATACCATTGAAGACCCAAGTACAAACCGCAGCGTCTTCACTAACTAGCCATGAAACTCGTTACTTCAATCCTCCTGGCCTTTGCCGTCTCTGCCCAGGCTTCCTGGTGTAATGATGGATGGGGTTTGCCCGCAAACACTGGATGTCCCGACTCCTATGTAAGTAATATGATGACTAGCAGGAAAGCGTCCTACTGACTGTTCGTAGCCCCACTCCTTCTGCGTAGGTTTATAGGTTATCAAAAAGAAAAAGATTCAAGTCGTAACACCCAGACAGTGCGGAGACGGTGACGATGCTAGATTTCCTCGGGAAAGAACTTGCGCACAGCCTATAAGGAATGGACTTTATGTCCAGGACAGTTGCAGCGGCGGTGTAAGTCTCAAGTGCAGCTATCGAAAGAAACGAACGACTGACAGCTATGTGATTAGTTCATCAAATGTGTTCGTATCCTAGAACTCGATCTATCTGTCATATACTAATACGACTAGTGCTAATTACACTACTACCATGCAACGCTATAGAGCTACAGTTACAAAAGTACAATAGACTGTTCTACTTGTGCATCCTATGATTCTTGTCGCGGCGGCTTTCGATCTTCGTGTCCCATGAACCCGAACTGATTTCACGAAGATTGTCACCACCAGAATCGCTGTCGTACACGCTGGGTCGATTTAAAATTTCGCATTAAATGTTTCCTGTGCAGCTGACGGCGAGAGCAAGATGCGATCGGCTCACGACAAATCACAGCGCCACGAGTATGACGTTGTGTTGACCCACCTCCACTTATCAGGCATTCAACACGAGCACGTAAGTGAACGTTGTCAACAAGACCACTAATTGCAACTGTCGGACGGATGCCCTTTGTGTCTCCATACTCTTGGCCTTCGGTGCAGCTGGCCTATCATAGCGCCGCCTAAACGAACGCGTCCATCGGCAAGCTATGTAGTCACGACACTAGGAGCTTGGAAAATCCGGAACTGCGGCTTCCACGTTTCGCGTGGACTTTGACATAAGCCCGACGTGGTTCTTTAGAGTCTTCAAAAAGAAGATACAACGCCTTGAGATACCTTTCGCATCCGTGGGTAAGTTTTCTAGGTTATCACAAAAGTAAGCTACTACTGAAGAACAGTACCCAGACTCACAAATCAAGTCTGTCTTCCTATCACCTGCATCATGTCAGGATATAACACCAGTCAAGCTGTTCTGGCGCTTGGCAACACACAGTAAGATCCCCTTAATCGATACAGATTAAGTAGAATGATTGTTCTGGCCAGGTGCCGCAATGTGATCAGCCCAAAATTTGAAGAGGTAAAGTGGTTATCCGACTACCTTCCTCAGTTGCTAGCTAACCTAGGGAAAGTTTCTAGCCAAGGTTGACTGTCTTCCCAGCCCTCGGTTCTCTGACGCGGTCGCAGAGTTCAAGCTCAACCCGCCTCCCACCCCGCCGACCACAGACATCGAATATCCCAAATCGATCCCAATGCGCGATGGGTACCAGAGCGAGCTACGTATTTATCTGCCTGTCGGACGATCTTCAACTCCTCGAGGAATGTTTGTCCTCATTCACGGTGGCGGTTTCTGCCTGGGGAAAAACTTCTCCCTTGGTTATCTAGCACGGCCTATTGCAACTCTATATAACCTCACCGTCGTCTGCCCGTCCTACCGTCTTGCTCCCGAGCACAGATTTCCTGCTGCGCCGCAGGACATGTGGGATTCTCTCAAGTGGTTGAGTCAAGACATCCATGCCAAGGAGCTTGAGTGCGATCTCTCTCTCTAGGCTTCTACATCGGTGGTGTCTCTGCCGGCGGTACTCTTACTGCCATCATGGCACAGCGATGGATTTCTGAGGGGTGTCAGCCTCCACTTACGGGAGCATGGGTGAGCGTCTCGTGCGTCTTGGAGAAAGAGATTGTCCCTGAGCAGTACCAAAGCCTCTACCTCGCTAGAGATCAGAATGCCAGATCCTTGATCTTCAACCAGGACGCCCTGGAGTACATCACCAAAGTGTGGCACCATGACAGGTTCTCGCCAGATTTTTCTCCTTTCCAGGCCGATAACCCGCATAAGGGGATGCCGCCAGTTTACATACAAGTTGCAGGCAAGGACCCCCTTCGTGATGATGGGTTAATTTACGAAAAGGCGCTGCGTGCGCACGGTGTGAAGACAAAGTTGGATGTATACCCTGGTCTGCCCCATGGATTTGAAGCCATTTTTCGAGATCTTGAAGTCTCACGAAAGAGCATGATGGACACTTTGATAGAGTACCGCATATGTCTGCGAAATACTGTCGTCATCAGCGCAACAGGTCTAGCGTTAACTGCACTACGCCGTCTGAAAAATCTACGTCTGCCTTCTACAACTACCTACAGCAGAGTGATGATTGTTGGATTTGGGTAGTGAGACGCGGTCAGCAACTCATCATGGTGGAACGGAGCCAGACCTTCGCGCCCACAATCCTTACTCTTCGATTTGATGACTCTGTGCACCAAAAGCGCTCCCACTCTTATGTAGGTCGATTCAGCGATGTTCACCGGTATGATCGCAATGCCAATATCTGAAGTGATCATGACCACTCCACAACACTTGTACACGTCAATATCAAAGTACACACGCCCTTCCGCGAGCCTCTCATTCGTCAACCGAACCTTACACTCTCTTCCATTACTCGATTCCTGCGACGCTATATCGAACAGGGCACTCACCGGTGCTCTGATCTTCGCAAATCCTTTCGTTATTTCCCCAAGTGGGTTGACGCCCTTGGGCGTGACATCGCAGTCTAGCAGTTCTGCACACACTGGCATGCAGGGATCGTTCTCGAGAAGTCTGTATAGCACCACTCCCTCCACTGATGCGAACGACCAGGTTGGAGCTCTCCAGGGTATAGCTCTCTGCGGCTTCTTTGGGAATATAATACGTTTGTCCCAGGCAGGCCGTTGCAAGCGCCATAGCAGACCTTGCAAGAACCAGCTTTTCCACAAGCCAGCAAGGCAGACATCTCCCGTGAGCTTTTGTAGCGCCGAGATCATACCGGACAGTGCTGGAAGCTTATCAGATTGGAAGGTAATGTTGCAGGATGTGTAATCTTCAATCAAGGCAAACCATTCTATCCATCCTGTGTTGTAAGTGCAGGCTTCTCCGTATCCATGTCTTTTCCCGGTCCAACTAATCCGTCCTGGGTTGTCCACGTCCTCGAGCCCGTGGGCGATTCTTTCCAGAAAACTGTGTCCACGGTCTGAGCGTTCGAACCAGTTCAGGAATCCGTCTTCGGTGTTCAATAGCTTCGAGCAATCCCAGCGCATCTTGTAGGCACCAAATCTTATCGTGCGGGGCGCTAGTTTACGTTCTTGTATGGCCCAGACTCGGCTCAGAAGAGGCTCTTCCTACCTTGTGTCAGCTTCCGGAGTCAGTGTGAGCGGCTCAAGGGCTTCAATGTACCTTCCGCGTAGTGATGACATCTTCCAATAACGCCTTCATAGGGTCCGGTGAAAAGGTCCCGTCGTGATATTGGAAATACAAGTCAAAAGACCCTTCCGCATCTGCGAACGAGACGACAGGACGTTGTCTGACCTTGCGCGCATGCAAAAAGCCTTCACCACAGTGACTCGCACGCGTAGCAGCAAGAGTTAAGTACGAATTACTGTATACATCAGCCATTCGAGAAGCCTCTCTCTCCCAGTCAGCTCTATCGTCTTGAATGATGCACAGACAATCTATCCACAAGTAGCGAATGCTTAGATATCTGGTGAGAAATATTGCGTCTCGAAGAGTTTGAGGAAGTTGGATGTATCTGATCCCTCTATCTTCTTTATGCTTTTCCAGGTTCGTAGAGGTCGTAGTGTATGGCAGCGTTTTACCCCAGCAATAGCTCAATGCGATGTACAGGCCCTTACTATCTGAACCGGGTTCCACAAGCTTGAGTGTTGTATCCGTGAGCAGGGCACGTGGATCATCCGTGATACCCTCGAAGTCAGTTCCTTCTGGTAGTGAATGAAGGTCCAAGAGCCGTGTGGGTAATTGAGCATCGCTTTTTACTAACCGTTGGCAGTTCAAGTGGTGGTCGTTGCAATTTTTGACCCATGTTGCAGTTTTTCCAAGTACCCAGGGATGCAATGAGTCCTCGATGATCTCGTATTTGTCAAAGAACTCTGCTACGGAGCTATCTACATATCACATGTCAACTGCAGCTCACGTAGATAGATCATACCAACGTACCTGGAGTTGTGTAATACCAGAAGGTCCCACTTAGACGCACTTGTGGCTTCGTGTCGCCCAGATACACAACCAGGATAGATTTGTGCGGGATTTCTGGAGCCTTCAGCCATAGGCCTCTCATGTCACCGTCCTTGTAGTTGGTACGGTAATAGTGGCTGCTGCTCAGATGGCTGAAGATGACTTGGCAGAGCGCGCATTTGCTAGCAGAACTTTGTAACCCAGCAAGGCTGTCATGCCATCTGAGGAATGGATGCTCGTCTTCTTCGTGGGTCACATCTGCAGTCTCCGGTAGTTTGAACCACTGAAACTCATCGTCTACGGATGTGTCGCCCTGAACAAGTTTCAAGATATTGCGAATTGGCAGGGACTGGCATGCATCACAGAAAGTCATCTTTGTCGTGAGAGTCGTGCGAGAATGCTGTGATGAGCGTGGTACGAACAAGCTGACGAGGTCGCGTAGAGGGATGTGCCCCACCTGACATATCAGCACGACTGACAGGCGAAAGTCAGCTCTATTTTACAAGATGACAGCGATAAGCTAGGCGCCCTAGTTTGCGGCCACCCCTAGTTTGCGGCCACCCCTAGTTTGCGGCCACCGTGCGCGAAGGCGCGCCCTCCGCTCAACACGCGATAACTCAACAACGCCGTACTCAATATGGATCCTCATGAGGAGGCTCTACAAGGCGCCA
>NW_021167947.1:0-38293 GCF_004154835.1 Alternaria arborescens | reverse complement strand
CCTAACCCTAACCCTAACCCTAACCCTAACCCTAACCCTAACCCTAACCCTACCCCTAACCCTAACCCTAACCCTAACCCTAACCCTAACCCTAACCCTAACCCTAACCCTAAGCTATTATAAGATTGCAAGCCTAGGACTGTAGCTTTGCAAGACGCTTAGTTAAATAAGTAACTAGCCTTGCGTAACGCTAGCGCTTAGCGTATATTAGGCAGCTAGTCAACTCTAGTCTGTGTGCGAGATACTATTTAGAGGAAAGCCTTACGCGATACTTTAATAGTACTAAGGTGTAGGTCTTGCTACTTACAAGAACAATTGCTAGAGTGTAAGTAATAGTAGTTAAAGCTTTATTAGTCCTCTAAAGATTAAAGAATAAGCAACAACTTTGCGCTATAGCTAAGAGTTAGCTACAAGCGAGCGTTGTCTAAAGTCCTATTAGTCTTCTATTAAATAAGGCATAAGCTGTAATTAATTGCTAAGCTAAGTAGTTAAGTATCGCGAGTAGAGGAACGCAGGTTTCTTATAGTTTTAGCGACACTATAAGTTGTTTAGAGAAGTCTTGCTATTAAGAGTAAGCTAGAGAAGCCTTATACTAGTAACAGGCTACAGAAGCTTTACTAGCCTTTGCTAACAAAGAGTAAGCTGTAGTTTAAAGCTACGCAAGTAGACTAAAAGCAGCTATAAAGATTAACGTTCTAAACTTAAATGTAGAAGAGCTAGCAGCGTACGCTACTGCTAAGAGCTAAGTAGAAGTCTTAGACAAAGAGATCTTACGCGAAATTATATAAATGCTAAGAGAGAACAGATAGAAGGAGGCAGTAGTTAAGCTAATAATTAAAGTAGTTATTAAACAATTATTAGTTGTAGGAGAGAAAGGCTCGCTAAGACAAAAAGACTCGCTAAAAGGCAATTAGGACGCTATAGCTTAGATAATGTAGTAGATAATATAACTGCTTAGCCTAATAGCTAGTTGTCTAGAAGCACTTAAGCAGAGTTAAGCTAAAAGACGCTTAGAGCTGTCTTTAGGAGCTAACACCCTTCTACTACTATTAACACTAGTCGCTAAGCTAGCTGTCTGTAAGAATAAGTTTTCTAACCTAGAGCGCTTTAACAGGACACAAAGTAACTACCTAGGCTAGAAATTTAAGTATAAAGAGAAGCTAGAGTATAATTGTGCTATGTTCTTAACAGAGGACGTAAGAGTCTAATACGTGCTTAGCTAAATAAAAGACAAGGCGAACTAAGTCTTTCTCTTTTAGGTACTTAAGAATAAAAAACAAATAGTTATTAGCCTATAGGAGCATATAGATACTTACTTCTAAGACGTATACTAGCAGCAGCGCGCGCTAAATAAGCTTTAGCACCTAAAGTAAAGATAGAGGCTAATACGCGATTACGTCTTAGAGTTTAACTAGCTTCGCGTAGAATCTTATTAATAGTTTAGCTTAGTAGTAGCTTAGGAGATGTTTAGCAAGGGCCTTAAAGAAGAACTTTAGAAGCTAATACTCTACACTCTAAAGAATAGAAGCCTAAAGGAATATATAGACAAGGTAATTAAGCTATCTAATAACTTGTACTAGATCTAGCTATATAGGCAGAACTAAAGGAACGCAGCTTATAGCAACGCGCAGAACTACTTAAGAGCTGCTTAGCAAGAAGCTAACTTAGAAGCGATAGACTAAGAGCTATTAAAGATTAATTAAGCGCAGGAGGTAAGAAGTAAGCTAAGACAGCTACTGCTTAACTACTACAGCTGTAAAGAGCTAGGTTATATTACTAAGAGCTATCTAAACACTACTTAAGTTAAGAGAGCAAGAGGTACTTCTATAGGCGAAAGACAGAAACTCTAAAAGGAGGCTAAGGAACTAATAGACAGCAACTTAGGAAAAAAAGAGCTTTAAGCTAGAGTTTTAGCTTAGAGCCTCTAAAGATAAATTAGCAGATAAGTAGTAAATAGAGTTAATTTTAGTAGGAGTATATGCGTCTCTTACTAATTACAATAGATTTAATTGTAAATAACGTAGTAAACGCTATAGCACTAATTAATTGTAAGTGCCTTTGCTATGCGCTAGTTAATAAGAAGTTCGCCTACTACTACTGTCTAGAGCGCTATTAGATCCCCGCCTAGATAATTAAGAGAGTAAATAGTAAGCTATTAGAGATTAACAAAGTCGCCTAATTCTTGTTTAAACTGCACAGGTATAAAGAGACTGCCTATGTATACGTAATAAACCTGTCTTTAGATAAGGACGTGTATCTAAGAAGGAAGTAGATAGACTACTATAACGTGTTAATAGCCCCCGCGAAGAAGAGTATCTTTATCTACTTAAAAGGCATTTAAGTACAATCTACAGAAGAGACCTTATAAAGAGGAGTCTAATAAGTAAGTGCTGCTACGTTCGCGGTATTACTCTGTAGACACAGGAACGCTCTAAATAGCGTTTAGATCTTCGCTGCGTTAATAGCAGACATTAATAAGGCTTTATAAAAAAAGAAGCTAGTAGACGTGCATGCACTGCTACTAAAGCAGTATTAGGAGTTCTACAAGCTCTTTAACTTAAAGGAAGCTAAGAAGCTTTTACTTTACTAAGGTCTAAGAGTAGACTATAAGATTAAGCTAGAACTAAAAGATGCTTAGCTACTATAAGAGCCTCTCTATAGCATGTTAAGAGGCGAGTTATTAGTTCTATAGAAAGAACTTACGTTGCTACTTAAAAAGAGATTTATTTGTGTAAGCAGCTTACTAGCTGCTACCTTAGTGCTGTTTGCAAAAAAGCTTAAAAGAAGACTCTAATTGTGTATTAACTATTAAGCCTTAAACGCAATTATAAGAAAAAATTAATACCTCCTTTTACTTATCTAAGAGACGCTTAACAGTATTAGCAAGGCTAAGTAGTTTATAAAGCTAGACGTTATTACAGCATTTTATAAAATCTGCGTTATACTAGGCAACAAATAGAAAACAGCCTTTTAAACAAGGTTTAGACTATTTAAGTAGCTAGTTACTCTCTTTAGTATAGCAAACTCCTTAAGTACGTTTTAATATTACATTAATTAGACTTTAAGAGAACACTTTAATAACTTCTATTTAGCGTACCTAGACAACGTGTTAATCTATTCTAATAGTAACTTAAACTAATATTAAGAACACGTCTAAAAGGTGCTTAGTAAGCTATAAGCTGCTAGCCTGCAGGTTAATATTAAGAAGTGCGAGTTCGAAGTTAAGTTAACAAAGTACTTTAGGTTTGTAATAGAAGCTAGTAAAAGAATAAGCATAGACCTAGCGAAAGTAGCCGCAATCCGCGAATAGGAGGCGCTAAAGACAGTTTAGAGAGTAAGATTATTTCTTAGTTTTGCGAACTTCTACTAAAAGTTTATTAAGAACTTCTCGCAGCTATTAGCGCTACTAACAAGGCTAACAGGCGACGTCCCCTTCTAATAAAGTCTTAAAGAACAATTAGCTTTTAAAAAGCTAAAAGAGATTTTTGTTATAAAACTCTCTTTAGCAGCGTTCGACTTAGACTATAAAACAGTGCTCGAATGCAATTTAAGCAGCTACGCAGTAGGTAGAGTACTATTGCAGTATAATAATAATAGAGTCCTGCAGCTTTGTGCGTACTTCTTATAGAAGAATAACGTACACAAGTATAACTATAAGATCTATAATAAAGAGCTACTTATAGTAGTACAATGCTTTAAGGAATAGAACTCTAAACTGCGTTTAGTAGAGAAGTTTAAAGTAATTACAAATTACAAAAACTTAGAATACTTTATAAAGCTTAAGATGCTAAACAAGCGTTAGATAAGATAGTTGCTTTTTCTAGGCAAGTACAACCTAGAGCTGTTGTATTAGCTTAGCAAAGAGAACGTAAGAGCTAACGCGCTCTTAAGAAGAGAACAAGACCTACTTAAAAGAGTAGAAGACAAACGCTTATAGAAGCAGTTTGTACAAATACTTAAGCTAACAAACTCTTACTATAAGGAGTTAATTAAAGAGGCTTTAGATAGCAGGACTCTAGTAATAATAATACAGCTACGAGGCTAGAGAGAAATAGAGGCAGCTAGTTTGTTAGAAGACTAGTTAGATAAGCTCGAGGCGCAACACTAATAGGAGGAAGAGGCTGCTTACCTTACTAAAGAGGGTTTAGAGTAGCTCTACATTAAAGAATTAAGAAAAGAGCAGAATAAGCTTAAAACGCTCTAGCAAAGGACAGCAGCAAAAGATTAGGTCTACTAAAGAGCAAAGCAGGCGATAGAAGATTAAGAATAGTAGTTTTTAGTAAGCCTAGGCCTAAAGTGCTTAACTAAAGACTGCTTAGTTAAAGAGGGAGTCTTATTCTATTAAGGACGCAAGTAGGTACTAAACAGCGACGAGTTAAGAATAGCAGTTATTAGCAACGCCTATAACTTACTAGCTACAGGCTACTTAAGCTGCGAGTTAACGTATAAGATACTTGCAAGAGACTACTTCTAGCTAGGCATAACAAACTTAATCTAAAGATATGTTAGAAACTACAACACGTGTAGAAAGAGTAAGTTATAGAGAGAAAGCACGCAAGGCCTCTTAAAACTACTCTTAATACCTACTTAGGTCTAGAAGAAGCTTTCTATAGATTTTGTTAAAGGACTGCTAGAGAGCAATAGCATAACTAGTCTAATAGTAATTACTAATTGTCTTAGTAAGAGCACAATTTTTGTACTACTTCTAAATATAAAGACAGAAACTATTGTTTAAAAGTTTATTAAACGCGTAGTTGCATATTACTAGCTGCTAGACGCTATTACGTCTAATAAAGGTAGCTAATTTGTAAGCGTTCTATAGGCTAAACTGTGCGAGCTCTTAAAGATTAAATAGAGACTGTTAACAGCTTATTACTTACAAACTAATAGCGCTACAGAGAGAATAAATAGCGTTTAGGAAGCTTATATCTAATCTTTTACAAATTAAGCTTAGAATAACTAAGCACAACTCTGCCTAATAGCTTAGATCGCGATTAACAGAAGAAACGCAACGTTAATAAAGATATTACTATTCTTTTTTTAGCACAGCTATAAAGTAGAGCCTCTACAGCTTAAGATAGGTAATAGGAGAAGACTGCAAAAGCTTACTAAATAGCTTTTAGATAAATAAAAAGTAGCAAAGATTGCGCTTAAGCTATAATAAGCTGTAGAGCTAGCCTAAGCAGGAATAGCAGTCGCCTAGCAAGAATAAGAGAGATAGGCGAATAAGACTTAGAGAGAGGCACAGCGCTACTAAGTAGGCGACAAGGTATAGCTAAAGCTTAATTAGTAATATAGCACAAAGCAAAGCTTAAAGAAGCTTAACTAGAAGAACGCTAAGTACACAGTAGTAAAGGTAATTAACAGCTACTTAGTTAAACTAGACACGCTCTTAGGCCTACACTTTATATTTTATATTAATTAGTTAAAACTTGCTAGTAACAACCTGCTTCTAAACTAAGTTTAGGACAACTATTAACTATAGCTGCTGCGAGTAGAGGGAGAAGATAAATAGGAAATAGAAGACATTGTAGCAGAAGAGGTACGCTGCTGCGAGAGAGAGCGTAAGCTATATTATAAGGTAAAGTAGAAAAGGTTTTACTAAACAACGCTTAAACTAGCAGAGCTACTTAAGGACGCTAAGGTAGTAGATTGTTAAGAAGCATTTACAGAGGCTAAATAAGATAGCAAGAGCCGCCTCTTAGAGGGGTTTTAGAGAGGTGATGTAGTATTACTATAAATAAGAGAGTATTATAACAGGCTAAACGCCTTTTAGATAGCTCTTTAATAGAATCTTAGTCTACTTGCAGAACTTAGGTGCTACTCTAAGCACCTAGATTTTATTAGCTTAATTGTTACTTAGGCAACTAGCATTGTATATAAATAGCTGCGTAGCTTAGGAGCTTAGTTCTCTATTAAATACAACTTCTTGTATACCTCGCGATTGCTCTACAAAGCGCAGCCCCCTTACAGTTACTTACTTATAAACTACGTTAGTATACAGCCTTAAATAAGTTATAGTAGTACTTTACTAAGTATAGCTACTATTAGATTTCTACTTATAATTATTAATAATCTAAACTCTTTATTACCTTAGAGATTAAACTAAAGCACTTCTCTACTACTTTAATAATTATAGTGCTTATATAAGAAGCTGTCTGCTATATAACTATATAATAGCTATATTTTTAAGATATATAGACTTTTCTACTTTTGTATATACTTACTATAACTACGTTCTTTTAGTAATACGTACTTTACTTACTAAAGCCTAGACTTAAACTTATAATATCCGCCTTTAATAAGCTAAAGTAATATTTAGCTACTACTTAGTATATATATTAGTTGCGATGTGCTTAAAACGTACAAGAACGTAGTAGGTTAGATAAGAGACTAATAGTAGGTCTGCAGAGCTAGAGAGCAGCGCAATAGTTTATCTCTATAGTATAGAAACTTTTGCGTTAGCTATAGTTGTGCGTTACACGCGTTTTAAAGTTGTATAATAGCTGTATTAGAAGCTAGTTGCAGTTTTAATGCTAAGTGTGTTTATTATTGTAAGCTAAACGCTAGAAGCTTTCTAACCTCGCTTTACTCTTAATCTTAGCTAGTTTTTAGGTGTCTTAGAGCGCTTAGCAAAAGCGCTATATAGCTATAAATTTAGTGTTAGTAGTAATAGATTACACCTAAGCTGCTTTAAGCTAAGTATGCAGGTCCTCTTTATTTAGCACTTTTAGTAAGTGTAATAGGCTAAACGCCTTTTAGATAGCTCTTTAATAAAATCTTAGTCTACTTACAAAATCTAAGTGCTACTTTAAAGACCTAAATTCTCTGCGCATAGTCTAAACGTTACTTAGATAATAGCCGCAAGACGCAGAAGCTGCCTCGTGCACCTAGACTATACTAGCTAGATTGTTACTTAGGCAACTAGCTTGTATATAGATAAGTACGTAGCTAAGAGGTTAGCTCCCTATTAAATACAACTTCTTGTATACCTCGCGATTGCTCTACAGAGCGCAGCCCTTTACAGTTAGATTTTTAACGCACAGGCTAATTTTTAGAGGATTTAACAGCAAAATCCTCGATCCTAATAGGTATTGCTAGCTCTGTAGCGTAGCTAGCTAGCGTTGATCCTACTACCTTGATCCTACGCCTCGCTTCTTATCGCATTCTTATCGCTACTAACAAAACAGCTTAATTGTAGTGCAATCAAGGGCATCCTTTAGGGTAGGACGAGGACCTATTTCCTCCTGGCGCTATCACATAGCCGGTCGTACACAACCTTGAATATATTCGCCCTAAGATTGTCCTGCCCAAGCACCTTGAGACGGTCTGCAATGTCTCGATAGCTCTGCTCCAAGCGGGCGGCGTTGCTCGCGTGCACCCAGAGAACCCATGTCTCTGCTGATCCTTCTCGGACTCGGTAGCAGTATTCGATGGCGAGTTACGACTTGCTGCCCGGCGGCCAGCTAAAGCGGCGATGCACTGCGCCTACTCACCCTACGCCGCCTAGGCCAACCAGCGTTGTCCAAGACCCATGCACTGAGAAAGAGGGTGCTTGGGGAGGAACACCCAAGCACTTTGAATGCTATCCGCAATCTCGCGTTTACACTTAACACCCAAAACCGTAATGAGGAGGCCATCTCATTGATAGAAACATGCTTTCAGCTGCGCAAACTGATCCTAGGCGGTCGTTACCCGGACATAGAGTCGTCGCTTGAAGCATTAACTCAGTGGCAGATGGAGAATATAGAGATAGTAAATTAATGCTGCTTTAGTTGTAGAATATCAAGCTAGTGCCAAAGCAGAAGGGCAGAGGTGTGTAAGCATAGTTATAAGTGATATCTAACGGTCGTTTGAACGACACGACAGTGGCGATTGCCACCACAGACAGGGGGGCGGCCGACCCGCGCCGGCCATGACCTGTGCCAGAGGCGGCGCTTTTGCGATCTCAGCGAAGACGGATCACCCACTCAGGAGCACCGACCATAAGATAGATCGCGCAAGCGTCCACCGCCTCGGCTGTGCCCGATCTAGTCTTGCAAGTACTGTAAATTCTTGCCGAATCGATCTCTAGCGCGCTCCATTTGCTTGGGTCGCACTCGTGACAGTGGATGCACTATCACACCTATGGAGGAAAATGCGGGGTATCCGTATACATAATGGCAAGCTGGCTCTATCATCTCTACCATCAGCCCACAGTGCGGAACATCCAGCTGAGAATCAGCCGATCTTACGAACCGCATGGCGATATGCACTTCAATATTTTTCCTTCTTTCCCATCTCTACGCTCTAAACATAATTACTAATGTAAGACAATAATTAGAATTAAGAATGTCAAAAGCAAAGATAGAACCGTTATAGCCAATCACCAACGCAGTGCGAATTCAAGAATCATGTAAGGACCGCCTAAGGAGAAGGGCCTAGGCTGTAATATATAACGTTCTCATACGTCTTTCAAAGCCAACAAGAGTTAGCTTCATTGCGCTGATATTAACTAAAGTCGTATAATCATGGTGCAGACAGTGTAACCCACTTCCTTTGCATGTCTCTGCGCCCCACGTCTAACACCACGCGTCAACGCTAGGTCTTGTTCCTAGTAGTAAGGGTTGCTTAGAAAAGAATGGGCTTATAGATGCGTCTGCGACGGTCTGGCCATTGTTGCTTACGCTAATTGTCGATAGGGGTCGTGCCACCAGAATCAGCTCGAGCTCAAAGCCAATCAAAAACGGCATTGCCCGCCGGCACGCGAAGATCCACGAGCGGCGCTACCAGTAAGCCCTGCAACGTAGTGCTTGCACCCTAAGCGAGATAAACTCTAATTGCTCTAGCTAGCCCAGGCAGATGTCAAAGCTCAATCAAGTAGTCCCCACTGCAGCTGCGGAGAGAGGTCGCAGATCGTCACCCATGTCCTTCTCCGCTGCAGCACATACAAGGACCTCCAGCTTTACCCACCTTTTAAGATAACACAGCTCCTAGCCTAACCTATGCACGCTACAGCTAGCTACTAATGCTATCAAGTATATCAAATAGGCGCAGATCTTTGGGCAAGTGAAGATTAGGGATGCATAAATAATACTCAGCATTAGAGTAAGACTATAGGTTTAGCAGACGCGACAGACAAGGCAACCCCCCTCTAGGAGCCTAGGAACACAGAAGGCAGTTAGTAGAACTGCTGTTGTAATAAGCTGCTAGGCAAATTATAGATAGTGGTCGAGGGAAACAGCATAGCCCTGAGCATGAATAGTTCTTTTTCGCGAGAGATAAGTAAGGCGGCGCGGATCGATGTCATAGCTGCGGGTACGCGGCTGGAACCATGTAGGAATCAGCAAATAGATAATAGAGCTGAAGCAAATGAATTGCATCGTATGATACGGCACCTAGAGGCTGCATATGTGCTGCGGCTTGCCACAGAAACGGGGCGTATATTTCCATCGTGCATATGTAGGTCGTTCTAGATTTGATACAGCAGAATATATAATCGAGTCTGTCTGGGGACAAGTTGCCAATGTGATTATTTTCCAGAGCCAGTGAGTCCCATAGCTTTTAAAATGGAAGTACCTCTCGAAACCGACTGGATAAATATTGTCGCCGAACGATCAGAAATAACCACGACATGCCAGTTTTGTCCCGTTGTACCCTATATTTCACTGGCTCTGCCAGAGCCGTCGGAATCTGGGAAACGGCTCGCCGTCCGTCGCATTGTTTTTACTATCACGTCACATGATCAAGGCTGGAGCTCTTCTCACCCAGACAAAAAAGGGAGCTACTTCGACACCCAAACGTTTTTCGAAGTGCACGTCAACGACATGCACGGCAGCACAGAATTCGTCAGTGAAGACATCTGTTCAAATCGACGAGCCGTCCAGGAATCCTATACTCATCAAGTCTCTTGGGACTCCCGACCACATTACTCCAGAGATTTCATGGGTAATGTGATAACCTTGCACCCAGCGGCTTCTCGATCCCCATCTAACTCTCTAGCACGTATGAGGAGTGGACACGTCATCAGCCTTGTACCCAAAGCTATGTTTGATGGGTGGGTCAATCATACAATCGAAGCACGTATTGAGACTTGGTTCGAGTGGCTTCTTTCTGATGAAGAATTGATCAACAATTTCGCACTGTTGGATCACGGTATAGGATACAGTAATCTCGACGTGGAAATCGAAGAAATACGTCTGGTGACTATCCAACCAGGGACTGTGGAAGAGGAACTTGAGCTTATCTTATGCCACACGTCACTGCGTGACGAGCACAAAATCCCATACGAAGCACTGTCGTACTGCTGGGACAAGGAACTTCGGTCGTATCACGTATTCCTCACGAGACAGGGAGATCCAGCCAAACGCCAACGCATGCGCATACAGAGGAATCTCCATGCGGCTCTACTTCGCTTGCGACAACCTGCTGTAGCGAGGACATTTTGGATCGACTTCCTGAGCATCAACCAAAAGAATTTGCGCGAACGAAACGAACAAGTCGCCTTGATGGGCAAAATTTATGCCCAGGCCAAAGCTGTGCGTGTTTGGCTGGGAGAATTAAGCGAGACGCACTTCACTGAAGACGCATTGTCCCGCTACAGACAAATCGCCACCAGCTATTGCTCAGGGTTCGGGTCAAATACACATAGCGCGGGCTGTGCAAAATTACCCTTGTTCCACAAAGGCCATGCTTCTGTCTGCGAAGGAACAAGTGTGACGGTCTTTCATTTCGACCGAATCTTCACTAGGCCATGGTTCCAGCGCGTCTGGGTAGTGCAGGAAGTATGGAATGCGCAGACCGATCGTGCAACTCGTGGGGGATTGTTCGACCGCGTCACTGTGCTATGTGGAGATGTTGAATTACCTTGGTTCGTCATGATGCGGGCAAGTCTCTGTTTTTACAGAGGCTTCATTCAAGGCTCACACGCCACTTTGCCGGCGCTCTGGCGCGAGTTGTTCAAATGCCCGAGCAATAATCCAGGGTGTCCAAGAAGTGCTGGAATTGCGGCCAGTAGGCGTGACATTTTAGACGTCCTAATCGGTGGCCTAGAGATGAAATCTAGCGATCCACGGGACAAGATTTTTGCGCTGCTCGGCTTCGGAAAAGAGACTTGGAATGTCGCCAGCCTCCCAGACGAGATACGGCCCGATTACAACAAGGAGACAACATCGGTCTTCGTAGATTTTTCGCTCTGGTGGATAGAACATCACAATTCGCTCAGAATACTGTCAGCAGTACACGCACTTCATGGCCGGTCGTGGCTGAAGGTTGTCGATACAAGCGGCTCGATCGAGATCGGGCGAGAGCGACCATCTTGGACACTTTGGACCGACGGGTACAGTCGGTGGAGTCGTGGAACGCTTGCTTTGAATCCTAACTGCAAGTACCGTGCGTGTGGGCATCGTGGTCTAGATCTTGAGTTGATTGGATCTGATGCGCGAAATGCACGATCATCTGATGCAAGAAAATGTACTTGGGGCATACCTTCTTTCAGGGGGGTCCTACTCGGGGCTATTCAGAGCATCGAGCATCTCAAAAAACAAGATTGCTCGCCGGAAATGTGGGCTGCGTTCGTGCAAGTCTTTGATCCCTCGTCGTCCGGGGGTTTCTGGAGAGCATCCAAACAACGTGGAAGTTGGCATGAAGACGACCAAGCTTTAAAAAGGCATTTCGAAAATCACGCGATTCAAGACTTTGATAATAATTCGCTGCCTTGTATCCAAAAATGTATGTTCCGCATGGCTAACAAGCAGATTGGACTTTGTCCGGCATGTGCAGCTACAGATGACTTGGTTGTTATTTTATTTGGTGGTCTGGTTCCATTCGTTTTGAGACCTGCAAGAGAGGATGGGATATTCCATTTCATCGGTGAGTGTTATGTTGATGGCGTGATGTATGGAGAGGCTATTCGCGATGGAGTTGCTAATCAGCCGGAATTGGTATTCAGCCTAGTCTAGGCACAAGTTTCAGGGTAATGCAGTCTTCTAGTGTAAGCTAGGGGTAATAGTAGTATAGGATCTCATGTATGAGTGTATTGTTGTGTGTATGTACGAGTGTGTGATCTGAGCTCTGAAATAGTCGGACACATTAGTCATGACTGCTCTGCAGTCATGTGATGTGGTCCTAGGCTTACAGATCCCATGAGCGCAGCGCGAGATTGTTGGGTGAGCGGGCACACCGCTGCCGGTCCTGTTTCGCCATCTATGCCACTGCCATCCGAGTAAATGCTAAAGCACCTGCCAGTATCGTTCTTGCAATCGTGTCTCTGTAGTGCTTTTACGGCCCTGTTATCTATGTGCGTCGCTGGGCCTCGTCTCCATGGCGGGGTCCTGAAGGGTGGGATCTGTTCCTGGTTGTCAAAACCCTGGGGTCGCCGGCTCTTCATGTCATCGTAAATCCTCTGCCAGGAGTTGATGTGCTTCCTGCGCTTTCTAGCTGTGTCTATGGTTTCTGTTACACTTGTCTTGAGGCCCGCGATATCTGCTGCGGGCTTGCACGATAGGAGTCGAGTAATGAGGTCTGCGTTGTGTTTTCATATCTGCTACTCGATGGGAAGGAGGTGTGCTTCGATGTCCAGCGTGGCGCTTGATGTGGCCCTGTATCGTGCCCGTATATCCAACGCGCGCCGTCGGCTAACGCGCGGAATCGGCCTTAACCATCACCAGCAAACTTGAGGCTGTAGAGCCACATACAATAGCTATTATAACTAGATATCTTGGTGGAGTGATCTATAAATCTATGCGACAGAATTCGCTACCGATACTTACGTGGCTGAAGTATTCTACGGCCGCAGCTGTTCACTGTAGGTGCAGATGCTAAGGACGGCTCATGAGCAACACCACCACTCTGCACAGCTGCAGAACTACGTTTCTGCCTCTTTTCAACTCCTTGTTGATGTAAGGCCTTGCGCTTGCCTTTTTAGGCGGTCTAAGGTCTATTTTAAGAGTCGCGCTTCTGTTTCTTGCGTACTCTCTTAACTTTGCGCGCATCAATAGCTTAGCGCTCTTCTGCACGCTTCTTCTCTCGCTCTTTCTTCTCCCTCGCTGCTTTCTAACGTTTCTCTTCTGCAATTTATTTTCTTTAAGCTATAGTAGCAGCCTTTGACTTTCTTGCCTCTTCTTTTTAGAACTCCTCCTCCTCTGCCTTACGCTTTGCTATCCTTATCTATGTACGCGCTTCTTAGAAGGAGCAAGGAGTCTACATTATATACAGTCTCTAGTACTTATAGTGTTATAGCAAAGCTAGAGGCTTACTTTACTTCTCTTACTTCTTCTTTGTAGCAAGAGCGTCTATTAGACTTCTATTTTTGCTCCTTAGAAGCGTATTTTAGATAGTTATATAGTAGAGCAATTACTAAACTATAGATACCTCCTTCTCTATTGTACTCTTTGACGTACGCCTTGCTACTTAGTCTAGAAACTTCTACTATTCTCCTTTATAGATAGGAGCCTTAGATTTGCTATTTACAAACTTATTAAGTATTACATTAGAGTTAAATAAGCTTACACCTACTGCTTAAAAGAAGCTAAGTATATTTAATTTAGTAAAGCTAGCTACTTAGGCATTCTAGAATAGCAAGAAGAAGTTAGACTTCTTTATAAGTACTAGGCCTTTATACTTAAAAAAGCGCTCTCTTAGCTTCTTTAAGTATGCTATATTAAGCGGCTAAAGCGTGTAAGTGTAAGGAGTAGTTAGGCAGGCACTAAGATATTAGTATAGGCTTGTATTGAGACAAATCCTTGAGGAGCTATCAAGCCTCCTAGAGGAATAATATGTATCTACGTCACGTGATCGTGGCTGGTGTAGGCCGACGGTGCCCCGAAGGGTTCCCGGTGGCTCACCAGTCTGTGGCTGGAATCCTGTGATGATAGAACATCGTGACAACTACTTAGTTCTCAGACCAGATCTGCTACGCACGGGTCTATTTCTACTCAGTTCCTGCTGGGAACTGAACGTCCCAATATCATTAGCTTTCGGAGTCTTTCTGCGTAGGTCTTGTTCGCCGCATTAGCCATTGCTGGAAGAGGTGAAATGTGCGATACTTATCAAGATGCGATGATGAGAGACAGGGCGCAGCGAAAGCCAGCGCTGATAGAGACATTGAGCGTGTTCTTCTGCCGCTGCCCCCCACGAAGCTGAGGGCTGACGTGGTTGTGTAACGTCGTTATCCGTCCAGTCGTAAGGTTCCCCGCTTACCCATGGAGCAGCAGCGCTTGCCGCCACTGAGTTCCTGCCTTTTCGGTGATCACCGGTAAACAATCGCGATCAGGACATTGCTAATATAGCCAAGGTGGTGTCCAAGATTGGATGCTTTGCAAGACTGTTAGCGATACATTGCGTCACCGGTGATAGTGATTGGTAGGCGGAAAGTCGGTCCACCAAGTTAGCGACACTAGTGACACTGCCACTGGATCATCTCACTCTCCTTTTAGAGTGCTTAGACCCGATCTTGTTAGAAGGGAATGAATACACCTTGGGAGTACTGCATGTCAAGCAGTATAATCATGCATACTTCTAATTCCAAACGTACAGCTGGGTATGAGCAGTTCTGATTTATTGTTTCCGGCCTAGTAGGGCAAAGTTCCACTCTGCTTGATACTTGTGGAAGAATTCGCGCTCGCCAGGTAGATGCTTGCCCATGAAGATCTCCCATTGCTCTCGCTTCTTCCCGCCTTGAGTCATGGCCTCAAGCTCCCGTGCTCTGCGCATACGTACCGACTTTTCCGCAGTCTGCTTCGACATAACCCTAACTCCACATCAGTACCGGCGAGCTGATCGGATAGCTGTGTCGGTAACAGTGACGATGCGAAGACCAGGGATCCTCCACCGTCTCAAGTTAAGAAGCCGGGAAAAAGAGCCAACCGAGAAAAGCCTCTTCACGACACGCGACTATGGCTTGAAAACGATAGCCGAAGGACAGCACGACACCACCGAGTAGGAGGAGCCTACCACCACAATACACTACTTCGTTAACACATATCTTAGCATCGTGTTCGCCCATGGCCTCACAGGTGGACGCGATTCCACTTGGACCTACAAACCCACATCAATCTTCTGGCCCCAAGATCTCCTCGCCAAGGAGCTCAAGAATGTGCGAATCTTGACGTTCGACTACGATGCAGACGTACTGAAGCTCCTCAACATCGCTATTGGAAACACGATCCGCGACCACGGAAAGTCTCTGGCGCAGGATGTCTCGCTGCGAAGGGCTGGAACAAACTCGGTACGTGAATAGTGATCTATTGCGGGCTAAGCCACTGATTGGTATAGGTTGAACGTCCCATCATTCTCGTAGCACATAGCCTAGGCGGTTTGGTAGTGGAGCAGGCTTTGCTCATCTCCCGTGGTACCTCGCAACCGCACGTGAAGTCCCTTCTTCCTAGCACAGCCGCAATAGCCTTTATGGGCATGCCAAACCTTGGCTCTCGCAAGGCAGATTGGGCGGCGCGGCTCACAGCACTCTCTAACCTCTTCCGCAAGACGAATAAGGACAACATGGCAGTACTTGAGCCCGGATCAGAAATGCTATCAAATCTCCAACAGGAATTCCACACTATGCTCGAGGACAGACGGACGAATGAAGGCAAGTGGCTGGAGATATGTTGTTTCTATGAGGAGTTGGCTTATCCGGGTATCGGCGATATCGTTCCTCGCCAGTCGGCCATCCTGCCCGAGTATCCTAATGCTAGCATTCACCAGAATCATTCTGATATAACGAAATTCAGCGGCGCGACGTACCCAGGCTATGTGAGGGTGCGAGGACAGTTGTGGTTGTGGGTGGATGCTACTGACAAAAGGAGGGGTGTCGAACGGGCGCAGGAGCACGTCAGGCATCAAGTGTCTCACAAATCCGAGGAAACATGTCCACCAAAACATCTCATCCAAACTCCACGACAAACACAGCAGGACAAAACAGCATGCGAGCCGGTTCGTAACACAAGTACTACTGCATCACCTAGCAGCGGTGGTGGCCCGATCTTCATGGGAGATGTCACGGCCGGGCGTGATTTCAATCATAACCAAGGCGCGATCTGAGAGGAGATATGTAGCTAAAGTGGCTAGATTTATGGGATTCATAACAGGTCTCATAGTAGTCTATCAAGTGAACGAATTTTGTGTTTCCCTACTGTTGCGCGGGGGATTGGCCGACTAATTCTTCGAAAAGAGTTCAGGCCAGGACTTTGCAAGGAAAGCCGTACACACGGTGTGTTGATATCATAACTTATTACCTCCATCGGAAACAACCAACCGTGAAGCCAGGAACTCGGTACAATGAAAGTTACGGTGTCAGAACTGGAAATAGTGTTAGGCGTTAGGCACGGAAACAGATTGCATGACGCGTTAACACGTGAACTCGCGTTTCGGGCCGACTTGTACGTGACCATCCTTATTCTTTGGACCCCACTAAGACGATACTCTCACGCTTATGCTCTTCTTGTCCTAAGCATAACGTTATGGTGGCGGCTTGGCAGACGTGCAGTTGCACCACAACGTCATAAACCTTTACAGCTTACAGGTAAGTTTGACTGGCTGTATCCAATGGAGTAGCAAAGTCGTCATGGATTAAGGTCATGTCATCTCGATGAATGGAATCACTCTAGCAGCTCACCACACGTGTCGCATGCAACGCGTAAATGGAGAGTGTCAAAGCACTCCATCAGAACGATGACAGACTTACCACATGGGGCTATCTCGGAAATTCACGAGGGCGCAGAATAACCACGATAGACCTAGCGCAGCATGGAGTCAACTCTCTATTGTCGCCAGCGACCTGCGTTTAAACGACCATCGATCACTTTGCACTTCTAACGCACCACACTCCACGAGCTTCCTCTAATCACCTTCCAGACTGGAACGAACATGTCTGCTGCAATCCAGACAGTAAGATCTTGGCTTGGGATACCTTATGCCACCGCGCAACGCTTCCAACGACCCCGCTTGTTGCCTTTCGACCGGAATCTATCCTTCGATCACCTTGGCCCTGCGCCAATGCAGGCCGGTGACACCAGCTGGCTCAATGCTAAGAACGGGCTTAGTGAGGACTGCCTGAATTTGAATGTCTGGGCACCCGACCAAACAAACGGAAATCCACTTCCTGTAATAGTCTACATCTTTGGTGGGGGCTTTGAAGTGGGTGCAAACACCTCCGCAACATCGAATGGCTCAGGTCTTGCCCAGACTGGCCGCGCCATCTGTGTGTCCGTCAACTACAGACTTGGCCCATTCGGTTGGCTGTCGCTCTCTCAATATGGCGGCGTCTTTGCCAACGCCACCAACCTTGGCTTACAGGACACGATTACCGCACTCAAGTGGGTGCAGGAGAACATCGCGTGTTTCGGTGGTGACCCCCAGAATGTTACTGTCGCCGGACACAGCGCCGGTGCCTACTCGACGATCGGCCTGCTCGCTGCTCCATCCGCTAGAGGGCTCTACAAGCGTCTTTCAGCGTTCTCTGGAGGCGCATCCCGCATTGTTCCAGCCTGGTGGGCTGAAGAACTGGCAGTAAAGTTTCTCGCCGCACTCGACATCGATGATGATCCTGAGAAACTGCTCAATCTAGACGCAAAGGTTCTTGCTGAGACACTCTTCAAGGTCACTCCCCGCGATATTGGTGACCGACATGGTATAGATAATACTACTATCGGCATTGTGGACGATCGCTCTCAGCCCGGAGCGGTTCTGGATAGCACACCGCTGGAGGTGCTCAAATCAGGGGCATGCCGTGAAGTGGATATAATCTTCAGCACGACGTCAGATGAGGCGGACTGGTGGGTTCTCAACGCGACCGAGAAATTCGACCCGGGCAGCATCTCCAATATGGTCGAAGAGCTTGTCATCATGTCGCGCATTCCGAGAAGCCGCGCCAAAAGAATCGTCGCTATGTACAATGTTAATGGCCGCACTCCGGTCGAGGTGCGAGGGGCACTCTTCACTGACTACTTCTTCACCCTGCCCGCTGCCCGCGCAGCACTTGCACATGCGGCCGCAGGTGGTAATGCACGTCTGCTTACTGTCGGACCTGTCGAGGGCGCGCCTGCAGTGCACGGTACAGAGATGTACGGCATTGTCGGTCAGCAGCGCCCTGGTTGTGGTGATCAGCAAGTTATCCGGGATGTCTTTGTACGCGACACCCTCCTCGACTTTGCTGAAGGCAACCACGATCGACTGTGGGAGACTGTCAAGAAGGACCCAACCTCAAAAGGCGTCGGCGAACTAACATATGAACCCACCGCTCGTGCTATCAAAGTGCTGGAAATCTTCGAGCATGTTGTGCGAACATAGCGCTTTGATTAGCTAGCTGGTCCAAGTTGTCCTGACACCTCGAGAAGACCTGTTGGAGATGGATGAACTCAACTCAAAAGTGCTGCATGTTAAGCAATCTTATAACAAATCATTCTAAGGTCAGACATCTCAATTCTTCATTCTCATGCCAACGAACTTTTCGGGAATCGTCGCGCTCTTAGCCGATGTCTTAGCGCAGAGCACCGTATCTCAACATCCCTCCGGACTGCCTGATCGCGCCTGTGACATGATACATAAATTTGCAGTACGCTGCTGAAACTCAGAAGGATTTAACAAGTAAATTAATAGATAGATTCCCTCAACTACTTTATCTAACCAACGGTGCAGCCACCAAGCCTAACACTCTCTGCGAACATCTCGTATGTATCCGCATTTGCAGCAGCCTGGGTGGCGCTGAGCTTTTGTGCTGCAACATACCCATATCCGTAATCATTCGTACCGTACAAGTGCGTCATCTCGTGTAGAATGCTGCCAGCCTTGTCGTAATCGTCGTTGCTGCACTGAGCGGCAAGCTCGGGGAAATCCCAGAAGCCGTTGTTGGGGCACGGAACAATGACGTTCGCGCTAGGGATGGTGTAGAGGAGTGCCGAGCCGTCGCTGCAGTCGTTGTATGTGTCTGTGCAAGAGATCTTGGGCGAGGTTGTCTGCACGTTCTTGACGTCGTTGTAGATGGTCTGTACCTTGGACTTCACCGAAGTTGACTTGAACCAGGTGGTGAAGTAGTCGGCTCCGGAGCCGGCGGCGGTGTATGCGGCACCGGCCATGGAGATGGCGTCTGAGACGCTAGTCTTGAGGGTAGACGTTTGCGACGTCGAGCACGAGGAGTAAGTGATGGAGCGCTTCTGAATGCGGGAGGCAGCAGGCTCAGAGCGCTTGTGAGAGATGTGTTGCCTAGGGAGCTGATATCAGTTCCTATGTCTTGCCAGAGTTATGGTCGTAGCTTACTCAGCTGCGCTGCTTTGATCCGGAGTTACTTCGACTGCACCAGTCGTCTGGTCCGCACAGGAGGACAGGTCTTGGAGAGCAGCGGGAGCCTCCTCTCCTGTGGCGTAGCGGAAACCTTGGACAGCGGAGACCTTGGCTTTCTGAACGCCCTTGAGCTTGTAGCTCTTGGCTGCATTGACCGGCACGGTGATTGTCTCTCCAGCCGTGATCTTCTGAAAGTTGTCGGCAGTAAGACCGGTCTTCTTGTAGTTGACGTAGACCCCCTCAAAAGGAAGAGCATTGCCAGCTGTTTTGACCGTCAATATGAATTCATGGCATGTAATCGTCATTGAAGGTATGCGTACCTGCATCGGCTACCAACAAGTCCTTGGTCTCATGGGCACTGAACACGGTGTTGCCCTTGAAGACTTGGATCGTCTCGCTTCCGGTGTTGGTGACTTGAACGTTCACAACATGGTTGTCTGCATGAGCGATCGAGACAGAGAGAGGGCAAGCTGCCGAAGCTGCGCCAGCAAGAAGAACGATCGGAAGAGTCTTGGTGAGCATATTGACAAGCTTTGATAAAGGGTCTTGCTTAGGAGGCAGGTTTCGAAGTGATGAGTATCAAACATTGAAGCATCAGTCACCTCTTAAGTACTATCGCGGCGGGAATCTCCGGCGTTCGGCGTGGGTGATATCCCAATGTTCAACTCATTGATGGTGTGCAAGCACGGGGGACACTCTGCGTTGAGCAGGTGTTTAACCTTCCCCATGGTATCTCGTCAACGCTTTGTCAGTTTCGGGTGAGTCCGCCAACCTGCCAAGCTGTCTTGAGCAGGTGTTTAAGCTTCCCCATGATCTCTTGTTAAAGCTTGGTCGGTTCCGATTGAATGCTTCGGCTTGCCAAGCCGTCTTGAGCAGGTGCTCCACACGGTGATTAATATATATCCTACGCAAGCGTGTCCTAGCCAGATATAGTACGCATCCATTAGCGAATAATGTAAAGATAGCGATACCACGAAAGGGCCGCTCCGTAACTTAGTGGGTTCATATGTCGTGTTAGGCGCCACGCTACCGCAGTTTAGGAAGGTCTCCGGCGTTTAGTACAGATTGGGGTGTAGAGACCCAGAGCAGCCAATCAAACTGTCGCAGCGCGCAGTTCACTTGCTAAGATAGCCGAACAATTGTTATCTCAGCTTCTACCGATTCGGCCCTTATTCTGGTCAATCATAGTTTCTCCAAGTCTCAGCCTTTGGATGCTCTCTATGTTACAAACTGTCGGGGATTGTAGATAATGTAGGTCACAAGCGGGGGAAGCCAGGCGAGTGGAACCTTCTTGCCAAAACTCAACCAAACATCAAACTCACCCATGATTTCTCAACACAGCGACGTGAGAAGGACCTCAGAAGAAGAAGATTCAACTGGCCTGATAATGCGTCCGTCCGATTCCACCAATCTCAACTCTTCTTTCTTATACCAACTAACTCTTCGAGAATCCTCGCGCTGTGACTTTGCAAGGAAAACCGTGCACAGGGTGCGCTGCTCCCAGCGGTACCTGATACGCTCTCTCCCCAAAGACCGTCTTGACACCAGACGAAGGATGCAGCCGGTCCCACTCTTCATACTGATCATGAACGTCGAATTCGCGGACTGTCATCGCCAAGGTGATCTTGATATCCAGCATCGCAAGCGTTTGGCCAACGCAGTTCCTCGGGCCAGCTTCGAATGGCCGCCATCCACCTTTTGGCGGGTACAGAGGATGGCCAGGCTCAACAAGCCAGCGCTCCGGCAGGAACTCATGAGGCTCAGGCCAGTATCTTGGATTCCGCTGTATTGCTCCGTGTAAGATCCAGATGTTAATGTCCTCGGTAGGGTACTTGTTTCCACTCTCGTCACGTAGGAAGACACCTGGAAGCCCACCTCTCATGCCAGCAGCTGGTGGAAAGAGTCGCAGGGTCTCTTTGATGACAGCGGTGGTGTATGGGATTTTATTGATGCGCTCTGGATGCATCTTCAGTGCGGTAGCAGCTGTATCGATGCCGTACCCAAAGACCTTATCGAGCTCTGCACGAATCTTGGCCAAAGCATCTGGGTGCTTGGACAGCAGATAGAGACTGTAAACAATCGTCGCAGCGGTCGAGTCGTGCCCGGCGAACAAGAACAGGCGGATCTGGATAGTCGCCCACTTCTTGAAGTCGGCATCGAGCTTCGCCGCAGCCTTGCGCTCGGTCATGTACGCTGCTATCGCAATGTCCATGACGGAACTTGCACGATTAGATGGCTCATTGGTCTTCCAGTCTTCATATTGCTTGTCTAGCTCGGTGCCGATGTATCGATTCATGGTTTTGCCGTTCCACCATTCGATCAAGGGTCGCATAGGGTTCCAGCGTACGAAAGGGTTCAACTCTTCATCCTGACAATGCCATTCGATAGAGCTTCGCATGGCGGCTGCAAGCGCATTGTGGCTAGTCATGGAGTGAAGGCGAGTATTGCTAAAGCACATCAGCACAAGTTCACGCTGCAACGAAGCGACATGCACTCACATGGTGATAGCACCGATTACATCCATCATGTAGTCGCACGTTAATCTGTCCAGCGAGAACGTATCCCCTTTCTTCGCGTGCTCTCGCAGCAGCTTCACGTAGACTTCGGCTTCCTCGATGATATGCGGTATGCTCCCAAGCATTACCCTGTCACTAAAGCCCGGACTGAAGAGCGCCCTCGAGCGTTTCCACTCTGCGCCGTTCATATCAAACAAATTGGGCCCACCCGCAAAGGGTGCAAAGAACGGTATGAGAACTGGAGGCTTTGGAAGATCATGATCTTGACATGCTTGTATCGCTAGATCTGGCGAGGTGACTACAAGGAGCGGACTGCTAAAAGGCCATAGATCGACGTAAAAGCAGTTGTCGGAGTCCTTGAAGTCGTTAGATAGCAGGGTGAATACATCAGATTGTTGGGAGCCTTTGGGAAACTTTTCAAGGAGTCCTGATAGCACTTTGAGATTACCGGCTGCAAAATCCCACGGCGGTATGGGCTTCAAGTTGTATCGTGTCAGTTTGAAATAGGCGGCAGTGCTCAACTGGGTTGCGTACCAGTCCTTGCTTCTTCAGCTTGTAGAAGATCGTGCGCATCTTCACGAGCTTGAACATAAAAACGCCCATAGCGGCAGCCGCTGCAGATAGCGCAATCTGCCATATCATGCGATTGAGCTCAATTGCAGCCATCGAGTGCGCGCGCCACTTGCAGTTGCCGATGGAGATCTGGTGCGTCTTCGTTTGGGCGTCGATGGCGTTGAGGAGGCTGTGATGGGCGTCCTGCTGCGCGTACTCAGCCGACACCGCTAGCGCACTAGAAAATGTGAGGATCGAATGCACATTAAAGCGGAAGAGAAAGTTCTGTGGTCCGCGCAATGTTCAACATGTTATTTGTGACGGCTTCAGCTGTCTCAGCACGCCTAGTGTTGGCAGCCTGATGCGGACGAATTAGAGCGCGTGGGGGCCACGGGGCCCGCGGGCGCTGTTGCCCAACCCCCGGCTGTTCCTGCACTGCCTTGACGTCTCACGACCTTCACCCCAACACTAAGCTTTGCAGACTGCAGCGCTCGTTTCACTCATCCTACGCTAATGTCTAGATATGCTGGATTTCAGTTCCTCCCACTTCGCGACCAGATCAACCTTCTCAGCGTCACTCGCACCACGGAAGCCAACACCCGATCGGCGCAGCTGAATGAAGAAGATCTCGGCCTGGACAGCAGTGAGATGGCGCGCCAACAGTCCCCGCTCAATTCCCTTCAAGAAGTATCCTGGTACGCCGAAGATTGCTAGTAACGTCAGATGGGCAAATTTCACAACGTAGAGTCAACTCACCAGCCATCGAATGGAAGTAAAGACCACCAAGACCTCTACCAAGCCCTTTACCGAAGCCAAGAGCGCCCTCCTGCTTTGCACCAAGATATGGATGCCTTGCAATACCTACCAATGCATCGCCGAAGCCGAGCACGAACTCTTTCCCGGCTAATCTGCATCCGCTTCCAAACCCAGTAATCTCATCTCTTCGCCTGGCAGGATCATTACGTATCGCATACGACGGAAAATTCCGAAAGCCGTTGGCCATGTTGTAGAACAGAGCGACTGGTGCCTTGGCACCAGTTGCTGTCAGATCACCGATGTAGTGTGCGGTGGCGCTGACTATCTGGTACCCGCGACCGCCTTTAGCTCTCCTTGCTGCGACTCTGTCACGGAGGGCAGTCAGCCCCGGCCGACTTGAAGGTTTCTCGAAGTTGTGAATCATATCGTCTTCGTAAGATCTCGCTGCCATTCTGTATGCCAGATGGTGGAATTGCCTCGAAGTGATACCTTTTTCCAGCCTGGCGTCATCCGAATCGTCCCTTGTCAGTGTTCTCTTCAATGCTTCAAGGTCCGACTCGCGTGGTCTTCTCTTCAGGCGTTGAGAGAAGTCTGACGTATCTGTGCCAAGTGAAGCCATGAGCCCTCCGAAGGCTGCTACAGCACCTACGAATGGTCCTTCAGCTCCTTCATGTGTGTAGTAATGACGATGTCGCAGTAGCCGTAGATGCTTCACATCGAGTACCTTCTTTTCGACAAGCGTACATGCGGCCAATCCACTTAAATGTGCCCCAGTCTGTTTGTCACGCCATATAGCCAGTCGTTCCGGACACAACTGACATCGCATGGCGTCGATATTCAATCTCTGCTCGAAATCTCGCATTGTGTCACCTGCGCCGTCTTCTTCTGCAATACTCGCGGCCATTTTTTGCACAGCAACTTGGACCGAATCTTGGAGCGCAAAGGTGATGCTATTGGCGAGGCTCTCTGCAGTCATTTGCTTGAAAGGGACAGGGACTGGCCCAGCACCAGCTTTAGCAATCATCTGTCACAAAGGTCAATACAACCCCATCATCGATCGCCACAGACATACCTGTCCCCAGAAGGGTTGATCACCAAAGAACGGCACAACAACTGTAGGCTTTCCCAATGCAATCCCGGCAGCGGTTGTACCAGCGCCTCCATGATGCACAACACAAGACACCCGTTTGAACAGCCAGTCGTGTGGGCAGTTGCCGATGAGGTAGATGTTATCTGGTACGTCACCTCCGCCTACACCTCCCCATCCCTTGGAAACAATCGCTCGAACTCCTGCTAGCTTCACAGCTTCGAAGAGAAGCTTGGTAAGGCCTACCGGATCGTCGACCACGATGCTGCCAAAGCCAATATACACTGGCGGCGGTCCCTTGGCGAGGAATTCGGCCAAGTCATCAGGCGGAGTGTAGTTTGAACCGGCGTCCAAAAACGAGAATCCCGTGATGTTGATATGCTCGCCCCAGTCAGACGGCCGTGGTATCAGAGCCTGGGACCAAAGGTAACTGTACGGGATACGAAGCCTTGGGAGTAACCGGTGACCCCACAGCGGACTCATCGCGTCTAGGCCTAGAGTCTGCGTTCGGAACTTGTTGATGACATCTCCGAGGCCTTGCCAAGTTAGCAGCTCCATAATGCCGAAGCTGAAGTAATTCGCCACAGATTTCTCGACTTCACCATATTCCATAGCCGCGAGGGGGTGATGAAACGCTTTGGTTGGCGACCATGGCATGGTGAAGACCATGTGCAGCGGAATGCCAAGCTTCTCTGCGCAGTGAATATGTCCCATCGAGGGCGGATTCGCGATGATAGCGTCGGCAATGAACAAGTCCTCCGCCGCGTCCACATTCAACGCTGATATTCTCTCGCCCATACCATCACCGGCCTCGATACAACTTCTCCAGGTCCCGTCCATCATTTCGGCCATCTCTTTCCGTCGCTTGCCGATATCACCAGCTTTGATGGACTGCATGTTGGGTAACAGGCCAGGGTTCTTCACCATGTACGCCATTAGCGCTTCCGGATCACCACCAATCGAAAAGAACTCCACGCCATTGCTTTCCACGAAATCCTTGAAAGCTGGATGCGTGCAGATGCGTACCCGGTGGTGGTGTGGAGCGGCCTGAAGCAGCTTCGCGATCGGAATGAAGGGCTGCACGTCGCCCCGAGATCCACAGATATGTATCGCAATGTTCAATCGCGGTGCACTGGTGTTGCTGGTTTGTTCCTTGATGAACTCATCCACTAGGGTTGTGCTTCCTCTTCGCGGTCTTGCGCATCGCGCTGGTCGGCATGCTGCGGCCTCATCCTGGGCCTTATCGATCCAATGTCTCAGCGCATGCGTGTTCTTGTGGAATTGTATGGCGACCTGGCCAAAGGCGTTGACTCGTCCGGTACTTTGCGCTTTGCTGTCATGGAATTCTCCGCGTTTCTGGTTCTTGTGGAAGTTCAAAGGCATGGCGACAGCGATACCGGCTGCTAATGCTGACTACATTGGGTCCCCGTCGATATATACGGACCCAAGATTACGGCTTGGATGACATAATGTAAGATTATCCACGTTTGCTTGGGCATGCAGTCGGACCTTCTGAGATGAGCGGTAGCGCCAATGCTCACCTCTTGCTTTTCTGGCTCTAGATCTACAGTTTGCGGGTCTTCTGCGGCAGGCCTCGCCAACCACAGCGCGTTGTCTCGCCTCGGTTGGCGATCAACCGCCCCCAGCAAACCATCGCCCGTACCACCGTACGAAGTAATCACAGTCGGCCGGATCTTCTCAATAGCCTGGACCTCAACACCGACGCACGCGCATCATCGCGCAGATGATTTTCGCGCCGGCACGCCTATCACGTTCGTCGGAGATCCGCATACAAAGGCTCAAGCGCCTCTAGCTTGAACCGCGTGGAGGAACGGAGGAACAGCGGAGGAACATGCGACCGCAACGATAACGATTATTCTTCTTCAACCTTCACTTTCGCCTTGGACACAAGAAAGGACACTTTGCGCGACGCCGATTGCGCATACACGTCCAGCCATGACGGACAACCAGGAGAAGGGCATCGCGGGGCGGGCGCGAGGAATGTCCCTGTCATCGCTGCTGCACACGACGCCGCAGCTGGGCATGTGGCAGGCCACAGCGACGGCAATGGCTCAAGCGCCAAATCTGACCGAGCTGCGAGAACCGGAAGTCGGCGGCGCAAACATCACCTTCGATGCCCATGGCCATACGACGCTTATCGCGAAGCCGGACGAAGATGGCGAGCTTACTCTGGTCAAGTCGCAAACCAGAGTCCTCGATCGCCCAGCGACAGACGAACCTGTGCTACCAGGAGAAACAGACGAGAAGGCCCACAAGCATTTGCGCAGGCATCATGGGCATGGAATCCGCCGCCGACAGACGCTGAAGGAGAAGCACGCATCTACACACAAGGAATCGTGGGGTCCGACCATCAAGAACGGTCTCAAAGCATTCTGGGTGTTTTTCCTCACACCGTCTGGCTTCTTGATCACGATTTATGGCCTCAATGTCGTGGTAAGTTGACCCTCATCCTGCCACAATCATGCGCGCTGACATTTGCAGGCATGGGGCGCAATGCTCTTCTTCTTGCTTCTAAAGGCCGCCCCTGCCATGTGCCATGTGCGTGGCACGCAGATCTACGACTGCGACAATGACTACAGTCAGAATAAGATCTGGCTCGAGATCGACAGCCAGATTCTTAACGCACTATTCTGCGTCACTGGCTTCGGCCTCGCACCCTGGCGCTTCCGCGACTTCTACTGGGTGAAGCGCGCCATTCACTTCCACGATCCGAACGCTATGCGCCGCCTCTTTAACCAGAACAAAGCGTGGTTCCGACCACCTGCGTGGTTCACCGAGAGCGAAGGACGTGGTGGGGAGAACCTGGAGCCGGCTACGTTCACGGGAGTGAGGGCGCCGCCAACGAGCATGTGGAAGTTGGCGTTCACTGTTGATATGATGGTGTTAAATACACTGCTGCAGGCGGTCCTCTGTTTTTTCATGTGGCATTACAATCGCTTGGATCGTCCGACGTGGGCGACAGGCACATTCATCGCGTTGGGATGCGGCGTCGCGATGTTCGCCGGTATCATGTCGTGGTGGGAAGGAAGGAAAGTGAAGAAGATTGAGGGTCCGGAGATCAAGATTGAGACGAAGGCAGGGGAGTCGAGCGAAGACACTGCTGTATAATACCTCAGCGTAGAGACGGCACATTAGGTATCGCGATGTTAGTTCATTCAATTGAGATACTAGTAATAAGACCTCTGCGCGCATAGATATGGTGGATGCATACACGCTAGGACCCTGCTAAACCCGGCCCAAGGATGTGTAGCGAGACATCGCTGACTACTCTACGGTAGACAACCCAGCGAAGCGGCCCAAAGGCGAACGTGTCGTGACTACTACGAACAGCTGTAGGACAAGAGCAAAAGTAGACAGGTAGAAGGTACTAACAGCATATATAGGTAGTTTTTGAACCGTCTTTCCGTCGCAGAAGCGCTGTTCTTGTGAGTACAGGAGATGGTACCGATGGTGGGATAATGCATGTCCTGGCATCATGTCGTGAATTTCAATTCGATTAGAAACTCATAGACATCAATGTTGGGAGTGTCGGGACAAGATGTTGTCGCGTAGATTCCCGAAGAGACCTCAGTTCCTGTTTTGTAAGAGATCCCGACTGTCATATGCTTACAGCATCTGTAACGCAGCGTCGCACATGTACATCGTCCCTCGTCGTAGTGCATCAAGACGGATGGTTGGCGACCAAAGGGGGCCATAGTGAGCCTACCTCCAAGCGCCTGCACTATTTTCAGATCAAAAAGTGTTAAGGACACAAGTCACTGTACGAATTAACGCCCAGCGAGATTGTGTCGTTGTAGAAGAACAAGCAAGTCGCAGATGAAGACAAGGACGAAGTCGTAGGCGCAGAATAGCACTGTCTAATTCAAGGCGGAGATAACGACCTACAGAGCGACAAGGAGAAGGACGAAGAGGAGTAAGAGCTGTTGGAGGCTCACATCTTGAAACTCTTGGTATCGTTGTTAGTCTATTACCTGTAAGACGACGTGTAGAAGAGCGCGCTCGTCAGCACCACAGCAGTAATAGGGGTAGATGGTGACCACGGTTAGAGGGCACTGTTAGCGTACATGCCTATCATGTCCGCTATTACTACCACTGTACGGATGCTGGGGTGACATCCGGCAGCGAAGACACGTCAAGACCGTGCGACCATAATCACGAGTAAGGAGGGTCACCCCCCGTAAGACCCCCATGAAATGGCTATAAACTACTTTCAACTGATCTGGAAAACTGCTAATCGTTTTATGATGTTGAGCAGCTACGGGGTCATGGCTAGCCCGATGGACTGGATGTTGCGATTGCGGACTCGTAACATGAACATCTGGTTTTGCACCAACGATTACATAGGTGAGCAGACGCACTGCAAATGGTTGTTACTCGTGATAAGGGGGTTAGGGTTAAGTTAGCTGATTCATAATCGAGACCATGTTCATCTGCAGTTTCATAAGACCGCCGTCTAGTACGGAGTATAGAGATTCGATAGTTGCAAATGTAATCTGTGTATATATCTGCGCATCAGAACATCAACCGCGCAGTTTGTGCAGAACGCTAGACTAGTGCTTGCTTGCTGTCCCTAAGTTACTCGTGGTCAGTCTTGGTTGTGATCGCATCCCACTCAGCCAGTAACCTCATGGTCCCTTCGATCTTCTCGCGGATGCCAGGAGAACAATCTGAGCCCAGCGCCACGCGCATCGGAACGTCTCTTCCTTCAGCGGCGCCAGTCTTCGTCAAGATGTCGACTATTACCCTAGAACCCTTCTTCACATCACCAGGCTGATTGTTATTCACCTTATCCAGTGTTGCCCTGACCTCGCCCACAGCTGTCTCATCGTACGCTTTGATTCTCTTCTCGCTCTTGATTTGCGTACCATCATTGAGGAAGCCAGTGCGGAAGTATCCCGGCTCGATGACTGTCACAGAGATCCCTAGTGGCGCAAGCTCACTGCGCATCGACTCGGTAATGCCACTGCATGCCCACTTGGTGCCAGCGTAGAGCGCGAAGCCTGCACCACCATGCCAGGAGCCGATGCTGCCGAAGTTCGCGATAGTGCGGTGACCGGAAGTAGCGCGAATGTAAGGTAGGAAGGCCTTTGAGACATTCAGCATGCCAAATACGTTGGTATTGAACTGATCAAAGTCCTCCTTAGGTCTGCTTTTGATTCAGTCCAATATCTTCGAGGCGTACCGGGTGCCCAGAGCATGACTTACGAGGTCTCCTCGACTGCACCAACAAGGATATAACCAGCCGCGTTGACTAAGTGATTGATACAGCCATACTGCGCATTAGCCTCTTGCGCAATCTTTTCGATCACTGCTTGCGGTGCTGTGACATCGAGTGCAACAGTCACTGCGCCCTTCTCTTGTAAATCGTGGAGGCGCGACGTGCTACGCGCGCTGGCGATAACCTTGTGGCCGCGAGAGAGAGCCTCAAGAGCTATATATTTGCCGAAGCCACTCGAGGCTGCCGTAATGAACCAGACTGGCGGTTGAGAAGACATTTTAGGTGTGCGTGTGACACAGTTTCGGTTCACCGACAAGGTGGAGTAGCGGGAGGAGAGATTCGGGAATATGAGGAGGAAGATGCTATTAATTTGAATGAATTTACATGTTCAGCCTTTAAAGCTTCATGCCGCTGGATACTCTTTCGGCGCTTAGCTCTATGCCCGACGCTCCAATATTCCCTAGGATCATGACACCTAACTCCGACCGCATGAAGTAGTACCTTCATTGGATCGAAGGATTCTGGCCAGAGGCTTAGACCACAGACACCGCCATACGATCGGTCGTAAATACCTTATCTCTAGTAGGGCTGTGTTGAGGCCCAGAGAAGTCTTGAAGGAACATGCGGGGTTCGTACGCCCGGGCGGCAATGCAGTCAGACACTAACACATGTTTCCACGGGCGTAAAGTAGAACCAATGACCGAAGACGATATCGCTGATGCATTCCGCAATCTTTCGGGGCATTCAGCGGGCGTTGTGGGCGATGCTTCATGTGAGCACAGCTGTGTGTACGAAAACATATCGCCTGGAGCGCCGACGGCCTTCGGGATGTCGATGAACTGTCGCAGACACACATTCTTTAAATCACAGATACACATGTCTACGCGACGTCGACACGTTATCTCAGCGTCTCGATACGTGCGCCTTGCACCAGACTTCGCCGAGACCAGGCTGTCCGTCAATCTCCATATCGTGTGTGATGTAACAAACCCAGATCCAGCGCATTTTGCCCATAAGGTACCCTACACTTCCAAAACATGTTGCATTATATCGTGTAGAGAGACCATCTCTACGATCTCGGAAAAGCTTCATCGCTATATCCTGTGCACACTGAAGGTTTTGCGGACAGAGCAGAACCATTGACTCGTTGTGCGCGTGTCGAAGTATTGGAGCATACCCTGTCAGGCCGCTTGGGACCACCGATCGGGGGCAAGGGTTGCGCGGATTGCCCATCAATGTCAACAGGGGTTCAGCGGCCGCGCTAGGATGATCTGGTCGTTGGCGTCATAATGGCGATGGTCTGTGAGCCCGAAACTCCGAACCTGGGTAGGTGAGTTTTATCGCCGAAAATCGAGTACATCTTATCGCCGAAAACCATAAACGGTGTTTGGACGACCGATACACTAATCACGGCTATGTTGAACGACCAAACGTTTCCTCAGGGGAAAGGCATCGATTGTGTTTAAGTGTATGTTCACACTAAGCTATATAAGCATGTCCAGGTGTATCCTCCTCATCACTGGCTCAACAACCAGTATTCAACACAGCCTTTCGGTATCAACTGGCAACCCTTTGTATCACCATCTCGGTCTTCTTCGAATTCAGCTCATACTATGGCTTGCCACGGCCGGTACACTACCGAAAAAGTAACTTACCCATCTCACGGGGAGACAATCACTGGCATCCTTTACATGCCCAAAGGCATCATTAATCCTTCTGGCGTTGTTGTCCTCGGTCCATACTCATTCGTCAAGGAGCAAGCCCCATTACAATATGGTACGCGGCTCGCCGACGAAGGTTACGCCGCCTTGATCTTCGACCCACGCACGGTCGGAGAGAGTACTGGAGTACCGCGGCGTCTCGAGAACCCCTGGATGAAGAACGAAGACGTTGTGTCCGGCCTCGACTACCTCGCTGGTAGAGGAGATGTGGATGCCAAGAAACTGTTTCTGGTTGGTGTTTGCCAGGGCGGTCCCGAGTGCCTGGATGTTGCGTCATATGACGATCGTGTCGTCGCTGTGGCTTCCGTGACAGGATACTATCGCGATTATGAGACGGATGTTTACATGATCTGTGCTGGCTGTGTCAACATCGAGCCAGGCGTTGATGTAGGAGCTATGAAGATGCCCACACCTGAGCAAGGAGAAGCTCTCTATCAGGCGCGTATCGAGAGGGCCAGAAAAGCTAAGGAACTGTACGACGAAACGGGAGAGGTCCTTTACCAACCTCTTGTGGACCCCAAAGCTGCAGACCCTCTGGTCGGCTCACTTGCCGGTCTTCCTGGACCGGTTCCATGGTCGTGGTATGGTCCTTGGACATTGAAGGGGTTCGAGAATCGATACGCGGTCATGAGTGATTTAGATCACTTCGGCTATTCAACCGTTTCCGGCGTGGCAAAACTCAATAAGCCAGCGTTGGTAATACATGGTGATAATTGCATGAATGCGCCGGCAGCAAAGAGGCACTTCGAATCGATCCCGACCAAGGCCAAGAAGCTGGTTTGGGATAATGGCGCGTCGCATTTCCAGCACTACGAGCAGCCGGATGTCGTCGATCGTAACATTGGCGAAATCGCGGCCTGGTTCAAACAAGTAAATATGTAAATAGAACGCAGTGTGCACATCGTTGAGTCAGTCTTACTTGACTGCGCAGACTACATCTTTCTACAAGTCCCAGGTTGCTTGTCATGGTTCATAATGTACCCAACTCGAGATGACGCCTGATTTACACAGAATGGTCACGTATGTCTTTCCAGAGAATGGACTCTCTAATGACTGCAAACGGTTGACCCCTTAGGTTGGTGTATAAGAATAAAGTATGCTCACTTACCTAAATTTGATCTACGTCAGATCTCACGGTACGGGGAAACAAAGGAGCAAGGTGCACGTGATCGGTATATCACTAATGGTAGCTACGGGTTATAGGTTGAGTGAGTGAGAGGACGTAGCTCGAGGAGCTTGGGATGCGGGCGACTCCTAAGTAGTTCTTCTTCTGTAGACGATCCGTGCTTCGGTTGAGCTACCAGAAGCCTCTATGGAGGATCCGGCAGCCCTTGATTGGCTGTCCGGCCTAACCTCGGTAAAACGTCAGCTCTTCCTTGGTCATACTAAGGTGGGGGTTGTTCATCTTCGTAATCCTAGCGCCCGTCAGGGCCAAGCGGCTCTTTATCGCCTCATGTATCATCAGTCTCAGCTCTGTACATTAATTTCCTCATCGGCCAGCTTCATCCCCTCAATGTCCCGCTCTTGCTAAAGCTATACCGCCATGCACGAAGATAACGGTCACGTCGAATCACATGCGAGACGTAATCGCCCCACGATTTCGTGCCGCGAATGTCACAGACGTAAGCAAAAGGTAACATTCATTATCTTCATGCCGATAGCCAGGCTGACCACACAGTGCGATCGCCGGCAACCATGCTTACATTGCATAAAGCGCGGCAAGAGTGTATGCTATCGTCCTGGAGTGTGCCACGGTGCTAACAGAACAGGATATGTGTCTTTACCAGCTGAATGATGATCGTGCGCAACCCGCCAATCTTCCTCTTGAGGTCGAGGATCAGCCAAGTCTACCCGCTGTCACTCCGCCAACCTACGCAGACGGGATTCCCACACTGTCAACGGTCACCCAATCCGCAATCAGACAGCTTGGCTACGCCAATGACAGCAACGGAACCATGGGTATCATTTGTTGCATCGCAGGTCCCCCCAACCTCCAATCCGACTCTGGGCTTCGCCATAGCCTCTCAGCAGACCAGTACAGAAGGATCGTCCGAGAACTCCCATCGTGGAGGCACATCGAATTGCTAGTGCACGCATTTTTTACGAACGTATCGTGGCATTACGATATAGTGGACGAGGCTATTTTTCTGAACCAACTTCGCCAGTGGAAAAGTCTTCCATATAATCAGTTGAAGGAAATCCCCAATGGTTTGACAGTCGACCTATGGTCATTTCCGGCATTGCTATTCCAAATTTTGGCACAGTCTTTGCTATTCCAACCACTGGACCATGACGACAGTCTAAATGACTTGAAGTATGCACCCGACATGAAACTATCCGATCGAGCAGCAGAATTTAGTGATGCAGGCCTGCGTCTCGCTTCTTTAGTTGAGAAAAGCAAGCTCACACTCACAACGATTCAGGCTGGACTGTTGCGCGCTTCTTTCGAAAAGAATACCGGGAAGGTGGTAGAGGCGTGGCATTCTATCGGAACTGCGATTCGCAACGGTCAAGAACTCGGTCTTCACCTGGAGACGTCAGCCAACACGCTGAGTCCCAGGCATCAAAATCTACCAGACCACAGTTTGGGATGTAGGGTCTGGCTAATGCTCCATCTTTGGGATGCCCACATGGCTGTGGTTCTGGGACGACCGATGGTGACCAAACTGGATCCTAGCCACATCCCCCTCCCCGGTTCGTGGAATGACAGCCCGATCGAGCAGGAGCTGCCGCGGCCCCGCGACGTCATCCTTTGTGGTTTTCATACAGCCTACAAATACCTGCAGGATATACACGGGCTCGAGAAGAAGGCTAATGGCTTTCTCTTGGTTGAACAGCTTCACGAAAGCATCCTCGCTAATATTGCTAATCTTCCTGCGTGGGCTACACCCTGGGGATCACGTTCGAACCAATCTGCCTGGCTTTCCACAGCGTTGGAAATCATGTTCACCAATGTACACTTCGTGTTGTTTGCCCTACATCGACCGTTCGTGTCTTTATCCTCAAGCAGTCGCAGTAAGGCATATTACTTCGCAACGCAGATTTTGGAGTCCCAGGCCCGCCTCTTTGATCGGACAGAGCCTTTGCAACACAGGAGTTTTGAACTAGTATTTGCCACGTTTGATGCTACGATACTCATTGCAGCCATGCACATTCGTTTTCCAGATGAGTTTGTAGACCAATACCCCGCAGCAAAGAGAAATTTAGAGTGGGCTCTAGATAGACTGAAACTGCTCAAACCCGCGAATGACCTGGCCAGCTCAGCTTTCGATGTTGTTCAGCAGCTGTATCAAAGGATGCTGGCTGGCATCTCCACTGCTCGCTCTCTTTCATCTGAATGTCAAGGTACGGAAGCTGGAATCTTTGCGGGGTCAGGATCTGAAATCTTTCTATCCACTTGGGACGCCATTTTACAGCCTTTCGATACCACGATACCAGGGCACGCATTCAACGAGCCAATTTGCGATAGCAACTTCGGATTCTCATCAGTGGACCAAGCGGAACCCCTTGGAGAAAGGGACCATTCACCGCTCGGGTTGCTCGACTATCAGACATGAAATATGTGTTCTACCAACTTGCCATTTTAGAGATGTTTCATCTTACGATACGCCGAGTCACATCCAGTGGACTTCGTTCAGCAACATAACGGCAATGTCAAATGGCAGTCTGGCTTAAATTCTAAAGAAGTTATCGTCTCTTTACGAACGTCGAATGATGCTAGGTTAAAGGCTAACTGAGGCATGAAGGAAAGACTGTAGGCAGTTGCACAAAGGTAGTGAAATATTTACGGAATCCCCGCAATGTCAGAAGGCTGATGCATCCCTACTGTCTGTGCCGTACCTTCAATTGGCACCGACCAAGCGGCCCTTCTTTCAATAAACTGCTCTACCTGCGGACGCAACTTGGTTTCTGCTAGAGTGGGATCATCGACAGTGCCAGTGCGCAAGATCGTCATCTCAGGAAATCGAGCGCCGCGACGGTACATCAGAGTTCCGCATGTCTTGCAGAAATAATTCGTCATAGATGCGTTGGCCCGTACTGTCGTAGCTTCTTCAAATGTCGCGAGATTGTTCTCACCACGAACGTACTTGAGATGTGAGTCTGCCACAGTGATATTAGATTGGTAGAAGGCGGAACCAATCTTGCGGCAGTCGAGGCAATGACAAACATGACGATTTATTAAACCTGGTTTCCGGAGTGGCTGCACATGTCTGTTAGCTCGTGAAGTCTATTATCAGGAGTGGTGAAATGCAAACGCAAAGCGGTATCGCAGCAGACTTCGCTTGGATAAACTAACCAGAACTACCTGTACAGCTCCACAAAAGCACGTGGCAGTAGCTTCATCCTCGTTAGACCAACCATCGTTGGAAAGATGCGTCACGGAGAACCCATGATCGTTGAAACATCTCATGGCTTTGTGTTGTTGATGATGTTCTTCTTTGCGTGAATGTGATTTAAAAGCGAGAACGCTAAGATTGTGATCGCTGGTACCAACTGGCTGCACCTGGTCGTGATCTTCACAGAGTGAATACAGCAAAAGATCTCTTTGTATCTGTAGGGAGATACGAGTTCGTTTCGCCACCGCTATCAAGCTTATAAAGTGAACCTCTTTTTTCTAGTGGGTAAGCCTTGTGGAGACCTTCCAGGCTTAGGATCTTGCGATATCATATTCTACGTCCGGATCCTCTTCGGCAAAGGATGTATTGGTCATGCCAGATATTCCGCGTAGCTTGCTGACCTAGCGATAAGACTTTGTGAATTGATTCGATGCAGCTGCCCAGTCTACCCCGCTGAGTTCACCCAACAGTGGGGTAACCCTGAATGTAAGACGCCACAATCAGCACACCAGCCCGGAGGCAGTGAGGTGGTACGGGCGTCAGTACTCTGCCAAGATATAATGGTCACTGAGTACGGCCGAAGCGGTGAGGCATGGAGGAAACTGGTGACTGAGACCATACGCTATCGAACATCGCCTCTGCAACTCTTTGGAAGAGCTGAAACAAAGTCTGGATACCAAAGGACTTGGATGAGGAAGGATGACTGGGTGTAACAAAAGCTTGGGAGTAGGTGTGGTACCCAATCCCATAGCTGCAAACCTCCGTGGCAGCGTGCAGGGCGTAAATCCTGCAAACTTTGTGTGCGCAGGTAGACGGATAAATATTGGTCACGAAGGCGAGGTTGGAGTTTTTCAAAGTAAGCACTAATTCCGTAATAACCAATTACTAATCCAGGTACCAAGATGCTTAGAACTGATTAACAAAGAGTGACACAGATAGTTGTATAAACTAAAGAGTCATGATAAATATCATCGTACACGAAGTTGTGACCCGGAAGAGATCGGATCAGCGCTGTCCCCCTGACCACGCCGGCTTACTATTATTTTTGTTTGTTCCTCACATTGCTGTATCAAAACTTCCTGTCTCACCGTCCAGTTCAGCAATGTATCGCTGCTCATCAAGTTCCACACGCATCGACTTCGCGGGTAGTTCCTGTGTGATTGAGAAATCATCTTCCTTTTCTTGCGCGATAGCTGTGTCTGGCTTGGCTGCATGTAGAGTTTTCCTCCTCCATTTTATAGCCCAAACCAATAGAATCGCCAAGATGAAGGAGCCTCCAACTGCTCCGACGACAGCACCGGCGATATGACTGGACTTGATACCATCTGGGTGTACTGAGAGATCGGAAAGGGAGCTCGTTGCTGCAGGCCGATTGAACATGACCGAGATGGCTGGATGATCATACCCGCTGACAGGTTCCACCACAGTGGCACCGCCGGCCCTACTAAGAGAAGTCAGACCTGACTGACGGAGATAAATGTATATAGGATCTTTTTACTCACGTTCCGCCGATCCTCTCTACAAGTTTGGTAGGCACTTCGTACCCTGGCGCATTTGTATCATAGAAGGATCCCCACGTACAGTCACTCAGATCGAACAGAGCGACACCACCCTGCTGATCACATCTGATCGTGTTAAGAACTGGAAGCTGACCCGTTGTCTCGAATGCATACGTGTCTGCATCTAGACTGGTAAATGGGTATAGGTTGGGTCAGGGTTGGGTTTGATTTGTCAGACCCCAACCCAACCTGTACCTTATACCCAGATTTTGACGCTAAAGATGGGTTGAGGTTGGGTTGAGGTATACACTAGCGTGGGTTGGGGTTGGGTTGAGGTGGTCAAAGCGTGGGTTGGGGTTGGGTATAGTATACCCAAACATACCCAGATATACCTATCTATGTAAAGAGTAATTGTACACAGTGTAATATCACAGGCATTTATTACAGTGTAGTAGAGTATTAGATTAGATTACAAGGTCTAGTATCTATCGTAAATATCCTGAAGTCCCCCTACCCCTAATGCAACGTAGGATTAAGCATATTCCTATTATTTAGATACTTATAGTAGTAGCGCTTAGCAAGCTGTGAGTCTTTATGCATAATAGTAACTCTTTTTGCGTAAATAGCATTAAGGTTGCAATCTATTATAGTTAGTAAGAATAAAATAAGTATATAGAATTTATAAACATACCCTCAAAGTAGCTAATAAGGTAAGTCTCAGCTACTTCCTGCATCGCATTAATAGCTGAAGCCGCCTATCGAGTTCTAGAACTCTTAATGTTGGAAATCTCGCGGACAAGTCGAGCGAAAGGCAGCTTGAGGATAAGTAGCTTAGTGCCTCTCTGATAGCGCCTAATCTCTCTAAGCGCTACAGCTAGGGAAAGTTAGGTATATACTGTGATTATAGGATGTGATAACTTACTGCCTAGCTTAAACCGACGCTTCTTGCGAGTAGTGCTATCCTTGTTTATTCTTAGCGCAGCCTTTGCCTTTTTGCGTGCCGCCTTAGCTGCGAGGGGCTTAAGAACAGACTTGCCACTAGTTCTAGCATCGTGTGCGCTTTTTTTCGGCTTTGGTGTCGGTTTTGTCTTAGTAGCAGTATTGGCTATTGTGAGTGTAGTGCAGGATTGTTATTATTGTTTGTTATAATTAGGCGTTGTTGTGTAATTGTTGGGTGGTGGAGTGTAGTTGGGTGTAGGTATTGTAATCGATGATAACATGTTTTACAAGCGAGTGACGCGTACAAGCGAGTGACGCACCCCACCAACTTTGCGCACCTCTACACGCGTATATCTCAACCACCTTACAAGATAATATATAGATATTAATAGA